>NW_019397340.1:0-23900 GCF_000591075.1 Eurytemora carolleeae
TAGTTAGTCCTTTTACAGACAATGTATAACGTAATATATCTAGTTAGTCCTTTTACAGACAATGTATAACGTAATATATCTAGTTAGTCCTTTTAAATTGTTCTAGCTCACGTGTCAAAGATTGAGAATCTCCCGTAATTTGATATTTTTAAAATTAATATGCAAACAAAAGTTATACCTCAATACATCCTGTAAAATTAACACATGGATGTATTACCAAAACACTTGTTTAGAAATTTAGATATGAGTTTACTGTCTGTTAAATTGAGTGTTTGTTAAATATACAAGCTGAGCTGAAAACTTCAGAATGTGATATCCTTAATCCCGATCTGTTAATTAATCTGAGGACAACAAGCAATATATAATCTGGAGATTTAGAAAAACAGTGGATCAAGCATTAATCCCGATATTCACCATTCTAAAGTTCCCAGCTCTATTGACTTAAAACATAAAGTTCATTTGTTCATTTGTGCGTTAGGTCAAATATTAGACAGGAGAATGAACTGGCGTCTTTCAGTTTCTATGTTTACTGCTAGGTGTTTCTCAATGTTTTCCGTAAAATGAAAAAAGTAAGAAATTTAAGATTCAATTTTCTTGATAAAAGTTAATATTTTAGAAGTGAAGATTTGGGTTTAAAAATAACTTTTACTTTTTTAAAATAGATAATTTCATTAAGAAAATGCGCTGAATTTTCTCTCAGAATGTTTAAAGTAGCTTTTAAGACTCTTTTTATAGACATTAATCCACGGATAGCTCAATGATAAATTGATGTATATTTAGACTAGCTTTTTAAATTCAAAAGACTAACTTTTAATTAACCAAAAAGAGACAAAATAACTTAGCCTAAACATTTTCAAAAGTCAACGATTAGCCAGCAACAGACACACGAGGACGAACAAATTTTAAAATGATTTAGGATGGGGAGAATCTCACAGAGGGGTTATGAGACCCGATCCTTTCCCTTTCAGTTTTGACTAGTTTGTTTACCAGATGGCCTGATGACTTAAAGTTTACACGGGTACGATCAAATGAATAACTATGGGATTTGGTACTGTGTTTATTACACGTATATTTATTATTATTTTTTTCATGGATTTTTCAAAATTTTACTTGAATCAAAAATTTCTGGAAACTCAATTTTGTAATTCTGAGCATCTGTAAACAAACAGACAAAGGGACAAGCAAAGTATATAAATAGAAGAAACCTGTAGTTTATCTCTTCCAAGAAACTGTTGATTAGTCTTGAGTTTACAAGTAAAGAGAAGACCTGCTTCAGCAGGATTATCATCTAGTCGCAGCTCCTGGTGCCAGTGGGGATACCCTTTCTCTATACTAGATAGATAAATAGATAGATAGATAGATAGATAGATAGATAGATAGATAGATAGATAGATAGATAGATAGATAGATAAATAGATAGATAGATATATAGATAAATAGATATATAAATAGATAAATGGATAGATAGATAAATAGATAATTAGATTGATAGATAGATAAAGAGATAGATTGATAGATAGATAGATAGATAGATAAATAGATAGATAGATAGATAGATAGATATATGATTAAATAGATAGAACACCTGAGTGAGTCTAGGGCCCTGTATCCTGCATTGACTATTCCTGCAGGTTGGCCGGCCTCCATAATAGCCTGATATACAGGTATACAGCTAGAACTAGGAATATGTAACTCCCATCCTAGTTCTCCCACAAAACTAAACAAAAATTAGCAAAGAATCGTCTGAATTAGAAAAAAATCAAATCTGGTCTACAAATCCGATTCTCTAGGTGTATTAGCTGATTTTTAACTAAAAAAATGATCTTTTACGGTCTTGGGAGAATTATCACTTAAAATTGATGAACAGCACTTTGTAATTGGCCAACAGGGGATAAAGGCCTGACTAATGAAAATATAGAAAATACTTGTACATTGTATATTGCACATTTATTTAGTCTTTTTATATAAGATTTTTTTTATTCTCTTCATGTTCCTGAAAGTGAAATAACAAGAAGTTTTTGTTCAGGATTGTTTTAAAAGTTGAATACATAAGTTGCTTACATAAAATATTTTTAACGAGGGAGTTTTACACTATATTTTGCATGTTGTTAAATAAAGGATAATCTTTAAAGATGTTCTTTTTAAGAAAATATAATCATGTCTTTACAATGACAATGTTTGTTAGTTAATAATTACAATGGACATTGTCTGTTAGGTAATATTTACACTGACAATGTTTGTTAGTCAATTATTACAATGGACATTTTCTGTTAGCTAATAATTACATTGGACATTGTCTGTTAGTTAATAATTACACTGAACATTGTCTGTTAGCTAATAATTACACTGGGCATTGTCTATTAGTTAATAATTACACTGGGCATTGTCTATTAGTCAATAATTACACTGGGCATTGTCTGTTAGTTAATATTTACACTGGACATTGTCTGTTAGCTAATAATTACACTGGACATTTTCTGTTAGTTAATAATTAAACTTGACATTGTCTGTTAGTTAATAATTATACTGGACATTGTCTTTTAGTTAATATTTAAACTTGACATTGTCTGTTAGCTAATAATTACACTGGTCATTGTCTGTTAGCTAATAATTACACTGGACATTTTCTGTTAGTTAATAATTATACTGGACATTGTCTTTTAGTTAATATTTAAACTTGACATTGTCTGTTAGTTAATAATTACACTGGACATTGTCTGTTAGTTAATAATTATACTGGACATTGTCTGTTAGTTAATATATACACCAATTATTGTCTTTTAGCTAATTTTTTACACTGGACATTTCTGTTAGTTAATAATTACACCGGACATTGTCTGTTGTTAATAATTACACTGTACATTCTCTGTTGTTAATAGTTACATTGGACATTGTCTGTTAGCTAATAATTTATTATAATAATTAAAACTGGACGGAAATAAGTTCTAAAATGCCGGGTTGTCATTGGTTAAGCTTACCTAACTCTCATTGCTCTAACTCTATGACCAGCCACGGTGATCATTTTATGAGTAGAAAAAGGGAAACTTAGATTATCCAGGGGCTCAGAGGTTAACCTTACATAAGGAAGGTAAATTAATGTGATTAAAAAGAATTGCTAAAATTGAATCGATTGTTGTCTGAAACAAAATAACAATTTGACCAATTTTGTCAATAACGAAGTCCAATTTAATAACCCATCACTAATGCTTACAGGGCACTTAACAGTTTGCACCATTCTTTTTTGACAAAAATCTTTGCTATTTGTTGCTAATACATTTTGTGCTTGATATATTTTTGATTTAATTATACCTGGATAAAATATCTCTTGATCTAGGGCCCTGAATTGATAGCATTCCCATTTCTCTTGATTTATCAGTAATGTTAACATCGAACCCTGCATCCTGGCAAAGTATCATTTTTATTTTACTTTAGGAATAAATTGTAAATTTTTGCATGTAAAGATAACAATGCTCTATTTACAACGCTAACAGCTTAAAAGCTTTGAATAAGATATCAATGTTTTTGTTTCTTTAAGCTGTTTATTTCCATCTGCAGGTTTCATTGCAAAAGTGACTTAAGCATTTACTTGCTTATATAAGAAGTTTTGGAGAAATATTTGAAATTAAAACGAGCAAAACGACGGGTAAATTTGAAATTGGGCTTAGCCATCTTTGTATGGAGGGTCGCTTAAAACTTCGCTTCCAGTGCCTTTGATCATTTTTCTATACAGTTAAAACTTTTGTTGTTGCAAATGCAATACCTGAACAGTTTTCTGAATGTGTGATAGATTCTGATATGCTGCTCCTCCAGCTGCCGCAATATAAAAACCGGTTCCAGTGAACTTAGGGTCTACACTCCCTCCCTCTCCGCTCTCTAGCACGCTCACTGTAAGATCTGCTTCTATTCCCGCCATTTTGTTCAGCATACACGTGTACACTGTGCGCCCAGGAGGACAATCCATATTTCCGGTAAATATCCAGTTGGCGGCAGCCTGTGCATCTAGAGAAATAAATATTAATTGCAAGTAAAAAATTAAGCAACATTTGCTAAGTAAATTTAAAAATGAACAAAAAAATTACCTGGTCCTGTCAAATAAAATTTTCCAAAATATGACATGTTGAAAACACCAGCTGTTGTTCTAGTTGCAAGACACTCATGTCGAATCTTAAAAAAAATGTGATAAAATACTCTTACTAAAGCCGCTTATTCGTAGGGCTGGGTAACGTTCTTTCAAATAATAGAAGCTATTCCGTTATTGAGAGTTAATGAATAATGCTTACAGTGATGGTGTAATCTAATCTTATGAATATCCTCTGTAAATGCCGTTAAAAATCCGAATTGTCAAAGATCAATAACTTGTTTATCAAACAAATATGTTTTCTCCACTGAAAATTAAGCAAAAGGTTAAAAGCCTGTTTCTTCCAATAATTAGATAATTAAAAGTCAGAATGTGCCCAGCTATACTTCTTTCAATTTTTAGTAAGATTTTCAATTTTTACCTTTTTTCAAAATTTAGGGACACTCGAGCGAGTATAAGATAAATATTATTCTACAGACCATGCTGCATTACTACAGTTTGATTTTTAGTAAATAGTAAATCATGCTGTGCAATATATTTTAGTCTTGTGGATCTAAAATTGTTCAAATATGTATATGGATATTTTTAAATTATCCCTAAAGAATTCAGATTTTAGACTTGTATGTGTTCATTTAATAATATATTGTCCAAGACATAATTCTGCTCTATATATTTGATGAACCACTTGCAAAGTAACAAAAAATATGAGTATTGTCCGAAATTGACTGCAATGTTTTAGATAGAATTTATTTTTTTAACTTTTTTCTTACTTTCTCCACAACTGCAGCCCTATTTTTCAAATCATTAATTACTTTGATCCAGAGTGAAAAATGTTCTTGGTTTTCTAGGATTTTGATGATAAAATAAACTCAAAACTCTTTGCAGATGTCAAAATTTGTTGATCTAATAATGAAGTGATCCAATTTTAGTGGATTCATGATGATTTCTTGGTGGATTTTATGTGTTTACTTTGTTACATTTTCTACAAACCATGTTTCAACACATTTTTTGTTGTGAAATATAACTTTTATTGTTGAGAATGTTTACAAAAATTTATTTATTAAATGACATATTGTGCGTATTTTTCAACATTATAAATTCTGATGACTTTAGGTTTTTGTTATTTGTTATTGGAAAAAAGTTAACAGTGTGTATTGACTTTCCCAAAATTTAAGTTTATGTTATATACATACAAATAAAAAAACTGTTCAGTCTAATATTTTGGTTAATATCTATACAAAAAATCTTTACTGAAAATTAAAATGGAATGTTCAAATGTATTTTTTTTCCTTTTACTACCCGAAATATTTTTAGAACTTGATTGTACCTTTTATGAATAATAGAATATAAAACTTTGACATTTTTGTATGCTAGAAGTGTGCAGAACGAGAAATTTTATTATGCATTTCATAAAAAAGGTTAAGCGTCCTCTCACGAAAACGAAAAAATAGTAAGTCAGAAATAATGAGAAAATGTTTTAAAACAAATCCTTATATAAATTTGGCTTGTCTGTCTTGTCTGTTTGTATCCAATAAACGTCAAAACGGCTGAACCAATCGGGCCCAAATTTTTTGTGGGACATCACGTGACCACAGGGAAGGTTTATGAATGATAAAAAAAATTTAAAAATGTGTTTTGAAGGTTTTAGATTTTGTAAAAAAATTTAAATCCTTGAAAATCCGCGAATTTTTTTTTTAAAATCCGCAAAATTTTTTTCTTCTCTGTTTTAAAATGTAAAAAAAAATAACATGTTCACAATTTAAATAGAAGATGGGCGCGAAGCGCCCTAAAAGCCTAGTATTAAAATATTGCATTCAAGGTTTTATTTTTAATACTCAAATAATGAGTTGTTATCTCTTTTAAACTTACATTATCTTGTATCCCAGGGTGATCAAAAGTGTAGTCTAACTGCAGATGATCCTTGTAAATATCTGTCTCATGTATTTTGTGATCATACGCTCCGTACCAATCATATTGTAGAGGTGGAGAGGGTTGATGATGAGTAAACCATCCTGGGCGCTCCCATCCAAACCTTTCCTGATACACACAACCAGCCTCCAAAAGAACCTGAACATATACTATACACAACCAGCCTCCAGCAGAACCTGAACATATACTATACACAAACAGCCTCCAGTAGAACCTGAATATATACTATAAACAACCAGCCTCCAGCAGAACCTGAATATATATACTATACACAACCAGCCTTTAACAGAACCTGAACATATAAACTATACACAACCAGCCTCCAGCAGAACCTGAACATATAAACTATACACAACCAGCCTCCAGCAGAACCTGAATATATACTATACACAACCAGCCTCCAACAGAACCTGAACATAAACTATACACAACAAGCCTCCAGCAGAACCTGAATATATACTATACACAACCAGCCTCCAACAGAACCTGAACATATACTATACACAACCAGCCTCCAGCAGAACCTGAACATATATACTATACACAACCAGCCTCCAGCAGAACCTGAATATATACTTTACACACCCAGCCTCCAGCAGCACCTGAACATATGAACTATACACAACCAGCCTCCAGCAGAACCTGAACACATATACTATACACAGCCAGCCTTCAGCAGAACCTGAACATATACTATAAACAACCAGCCTCCAGCAGAACCTGAACATATACAATACACAGTAACACAACCAGCCTCCAGTAGAACCTGAACATATATACTATACACAACCAGCCTTCAGCAGAACCTGAACATATAAACTATACACAACCAGCCTTCAACAGAACCTGAACATATAAACTATACACAACCAGCCTCCAGCAGAACCTGAACATATAAACTATACACATCCAGCCTTCAACAGAACCTGAACATATAAACTATACACAACCAGCCTCCAGCAGAACCTGAACATATAACTATACACAACCAGCCTGCAGCAGAACCTGAACATATAAACTACACACAATCAGCCTTTAGCAGAATCCAAACCTTTCCTGATACACACAACCAGCCACCAGCAGAATCTGAACATATATACTATACACAACCAGCCTCCAGCAGAACCTGAACATAAACTATACACAATCAACCTCCTGCAGAACCTGAACATATACTATACACAGTAACACAACCAGCCTCCAGCAGAACCTGAACATATAAACTATACAAAACCAACCTCCAGCAGAACCTGAACATATAAACTATACACAACCAGCCTCCAGCAGAACCTGAACATAAACTATACACAATCAACCTCCAGCAGAACCTGAACATATACTATACACAGTAACACAACCAGCCTCCAGAGAACCTAAACATATAAACTATACACAACCAGCCTCCACCAGCCTCCAGCAGAACCTGAACATATATGCTATCCAAAACCAACCTCCAGCAGAACTTGTACACATATGCTATACACAACCAGCCTTCAGCAGACCTGAACATATAAACTATACGCAACCAGCCTCCAGCAGAACCTAAACATAAAAAACTATACACAACCAGCCTTCAGCAGAACCTGAACATATAAACTATACACAACCAGCCTCCAGCAGAACCTGAACATATAAACTATACACAACCAGCCTCCAGCAGAACCTGATTATATTAACTATACACAACCGGCCACCTGCAGAACCTGAACGTATTTGCTAAAAACAACCAGCCTCCAGCTAAACTCTTTGATCTCTGTAACTTATGTGATATAACCTTGATATTTCCAACTAAGAATGCTGTACAGATTTAGGAAATATAAAGAAAATTATCAGTTAAAGTATCAGATTAAGTAGAATCAGTTCAATTGTCTCATTAAACTATTTAGTCCTTTTCCAAAAATGTTTTGCATTCAGGATTTGAATATATTTTTTTATTTTTCGCACTTCATTTTGTCTTTTTGAAATTCGAAATATAAAAAAAACGTTAAAAAGAGAAGGAGAAAAATATTTGATGAAAAAATCTTGAAATCAATTAACCCTATCCCTGCTGGGGTACTTGAAAACCAGGATACGCTAGGGGGGGTCAATTTGACGCCCCCCCCCTCTAAATCCCATGTTTTATGTCCAAATATGACAAATGATACATCATTAGAAAGCTCTTAGATTAACTATAACCCAAGCAGACACTTGTGCAAGCAGCAGGAATAGGGTTAAATGAGTGAATGAAAATAATTGTATTCTGATAATAATAATAATTTCCTAGCAGACGCTGTCTAACAAACCAAAGAAAGAAAACAATGATAATATTCCTCAAGTAACTTCTTAATGATCATTCTAAGAAAAGTTCTTGTTTACTCTAGAGACCATTACTTCAATATAATAAAACCAGTAGGGCTCACTGCTCAGTCAACAAAATAAATATAATAAAAAGGTTTGAACACATTTCTGTTTGGTAAAATTAAAATCGAAAAAATTTAAGTTTTTCATATCGATTTTGCGTTTTCTAAAAATGGTCGTTTCATTAAAAAATCGTTTTTTTTTAAACGAACAACTCATTGTGAACTTTTAAAAACGAAAACGATCGTTTTTTTAAAAAACTCTCGTTTACTAAAAAACTATCGTTTTCGATAAAAAAATCTGAGTTTTATGAGAATCAATTTCTATTATTTCAGTATAAACAGTTTATGAATGTTGTCTTGGATGGTTTTTACCAAGGAGACATTGAAGAGAAGGAAGGGGCGATAGGGTTTCCGTACACTTTGCTGTGACGTTTTTGGACTGCTGAAGAATTAGTTTTTGCGTAACAACAATAATAAAGATTGTAAACAATAACACAAATAATACCAAAAACGTCACAGCAAAGTGTACGGAAACCCTATCGCCCCCTCCTTCTATTCAATATCTCCTTGGTTTTTACCACGTTTTGAAAAACGACCGTTCGCTTTTCGTTTTTTCTTCGTCGTTTTTAAAACAAAACAATAGTTTTTCCAAAAAAGTGAAAACAATCTATCCATATTTAAATTTAAAATCACGACTGCGAATTTTGCGGAATGAATTCAGTTCCTTTCAACTTTTTTTAGCTAGGAACAAGAAAAACTAAATATTCATGTTCTTTACCATTTTTACTGTGCCCTAATATACCAGGCTTATTTGAATGATCTAATATATCATGTATGTATATGGTGTATGAAGTATTCATAATATTATGTACATAATTGCCAGACTGCGTACAAACATTTATTTCTTTTTTAACTATCATTCTTACCAGGATGTGTAAGAGTTTATTTTCAAAAGTGAAATTTATTAATTTTTCAGTTTTAATAATATTGGTCTTTGTTTTGCCTTTATGGAACAACGCTTAATTAAGTTTAATGTTGTGGATCAGACATTTCTCTGTAAAAAAAAATCTGTAATAATTACATTTTTAGTTCTTTTAATGTGTTTTTTATTGCTTATTAAAAAAAATGGGAGAGTAAATATAACCTTACCCTACAAAATGTGATGGGGGATGATTAAATATAGAATAAATTCCAATAACCAAAATAAAGCTACTAAAACTGACGCTGTCAAAAATGACGCTGCTAAATTTGACGCCTGCAAAAATGACGCTTCTGAAAATGACGCTTTCAAAAACGACACTACTAAAACTGACACCTACAAAATTGACACTACTAAAAATGACGCTACTAACACTGGCAAAAATGACGCTGACAAAAATGACGCTACTAAAAACGACACTGACAAAAATTACACTACTAAAAATGACGCTGACAAAAATGACGGTACTAAAAAGGACGCTGACTGACACTGCTAAAAATTACGCTTACAAAAACGACACTACTAAAATTGACACCTACAAAGTTGACACTACTAAAAATGACGCTACTAACACTGGCAAAAATGACGCTGACAAAAATTACACTACTAAAAATGAGGCTGGGAAAAATGATTTTTCTAAAAAATGTAAATTGATGGTAAATTTAAAGTTAATCAAGGAGATTATAATGGAAGGATTACTTAGGGCTTAGTATGGGTAGAAGATGTTTTTTTTCTCGCCTTATCCATTATCCCTTATCAGCTATTAGATACACATAGAACTCTAGATGTCGTCTTTTCAAGTTTAGGGTTTTTTCGTTCAGAATTACCCTGAGGCAGAGGCCCAAAGGAGTTCCGTGCAGGCAGCGTTGAATTACAAGACAGAGAGAGAATGCGCGTAACACCTTTGGGCCTTTGCTTCAGGGTGAACGAAAAAACCCTAAACTTTGAAAAGACGACATCTAGGGTTTTATCTGTAATGTTATTAATCCATGTAAGGAAGGAACCTGATAAAGGGGATCTTTCTTCATATTTCTTCCTGCCAGTGGTTCATCGTGAGGAAATACCATGGAGTAGTTCTTAGCATATGCCTCGTGAGATCTTTCATTAACCCAAACATTATCCTTGGAAACTTCAGGACAAAATCTTCGAATATCATATCTGAAACAAGAGACATCATACAATAATATTCTACCAATACAAAGGCTTATTATAAAGTGTTATAAATTCGATAAAAGTTGTATAACATAAATAAGATTAAGTGGACAAATTGTCATAATTCAATCAGATTATACTATTGTTCTGTTTTTGGTTTCTTTTGAATTTTCATTTTCATTTTAGTACAAAGCAAACCAGAATGGTTTAGCTCTTACAAACAAATCTATCAGGATTTTTGTTTACTCCTTTCTATTGTTAGCAACAAGCGCTTTCTAATTATAAAATGTAGATGTCCAGGGCTACAAAAAGTACAACTGAGTTAATAAGGTAAATTTTAAGTTTGTTTGCCCCCTTTATGGCAATTTTCCAATATGTTCTCAAAATATCCTATACATGTATAGACTTTAAACACAACATTCGGGTTTTCTAGCAGAGCTTTTTACAAAACGGCCTTTTTCTCCTATTGCGGAAATTGGATGGTATTTATATTTTTACTATGTCCTTTATCATGAATAAATTGCTGTACACAAAATCCACTTATAGGTTTTACTTCATATTCCTGAGAAGAAAATAAAACCTACATCCAGTCACTTGTAATCAGTTTTATGAATCAATCTTATTCCAAGTAAGGAATTTTTACTCAGAAATCCTATTTCTATTTTAACAAAAAGAAAAGAGGGAGATAGTTTTTCTCCATGCAGTCTTATACCATGTTTGGGTAAATGTACGTAAGCTTACCCGTACATATCTAGTTCCGGGCGTCCATGAACCACCCACTTAGCCAGCTGATCACCACACCCTCCTCCCAGCATCATACCAGCACTACATCAACAAACAATATGCGTCCTTGGACCGAATTTAATCAATTTAGGAGGTCGCTGAATAACCTTCTGTCGGTTTAAATTCTGAATCACCAACTCAACCCCTCATGAATATTTTACTTTGAATCGGTTATTTAAGATTTGAACCGGTGGTAGATAGTTTAGCGACCTCGCTAAAATTTTGTGAATTTGATCCAAAAATGCACAGAATATGAAAAATAAGATGATTTCTTTCATCATGAACGGTTACAAATAATTACAATAAAACTACAGTGGTAGGCAGTTATATCAATACAATGAGGACGACTTTATTACTTAAGTTTTTATTGTTTTTTCGAATTACAAAGTTACAAGCAATCAAAGAGAAGCTTGTTTAATTGACAGATTCTCTTCTGTATCCATGCTGTTCAACAGCTTCATATAAATAAAAATTTAAATCAAAAGTCGTCTTCGTCATATTGATATAATCACCTAGTTCCTGTTTTAATTCACCTGTTAAATCCTACTCCATGAAAGAACCCTCGAACTCTAGGATCCTCTCCCATTATTGGTTTGTGATCAGGTGTAAAGCTTTCAGGACCACACACTGTACTCTTTATTCCAGACTAGCACAGATGGATCATTTTTTCCTTTTTTTAAATATTCAAAATAATAAGACTTTCAGAAGAATGTTAGAAAAAGACAGATTATCTCTTCCAGCCTGTTATGACCACCTCTGGATATTCACGAGGAATTTCATACACATGACTTAACAAGAGATTGTTTCAGGGATTTACAACATGAATATGTTGAATGTTTTGGATCTGAGAAAACAGAATATTTTATATCGCTTATTACTTGACTTTTTTTAAAAGGTAGTTTACCCTTATGGTTTACCCTCATAGTTTACCCTCATAGTTTACCTTCATAGTTTACCCTCATAGTTTGTAAGAAAATTGTTTATAACTTTTATATCAAAAAGAGATTCTTTTTACCTTCTCTAAGCAAGGAAGTCGATTAACTGCTCCCTGGAATTTGAATGCGCAACTAGAGGGGGCTCTTGGCTACCCCCCCCCCCCTTTCTTTCTTCACGGAGTCTTAAAACTTTTCTTAAAATGTCTCCCCCCCCTTTAATAAACTTCTAGTTGCGCCAATGCCTGAATATGAACTCCGAATACGTCGTAGTCTAGTTCATACAAACCAAACGCAAAATCCTTTTCAATCTAAAAATACAAGTTTTAAAAAACTAAATTTTAAGAAAAAATGTTTTTAAATATTCTAAAATGTCAAAATTACCAACACATGCAACATGCAATGATGCAAGTTTTCAAAAATGATCATTAGAATTATTACAAAATGTATGAGGGAGGATGGGTATAGGTTAGTTTTCCCTCTAGAGTTTACTGTGAACCCATGTTGTGTAAAGTACTGTACGGGGAAATAAAGCCAAGCAATCCTATCTAAGATAAAGCCAAACAATCCTATCTAAGAAAAAGCCAAACAATCTAAACGCAAAGCCATGAGGATATTGAACCCTTAGTATGGGTGTAGCCTGAGTATATAAGTGGATCCATAATACCTGGTTTATAAAAACTGGATCAACTTCATAGCCACCAACTTGCAGGGCATCCCCCTAAAACAGTTATAGATGGCAAGTTTGACAGATTAATAGATATATATAAAAAGGACATAAAATTATCGGCTCAAGTTTAAAGGGACTGATAAAGGGAGTGTTTGCGAAAAATAAAAGGGGGTATAGGCTTACGGCGTCTATATGTGTTTTCAGCCATGGTTTGTCTGTTGTCTGGGGTCACCACTTTAGAAGTACATTTATTGCTTCTAGATATAATTACATGATAAATATTGAGTGTATAAAAGGAGAGGAAGTTAAGAAGGTCCTCTCTGTTTCCAAGATCCGACACTACTGATTTACAGATTTCATAATCTTCTTTCGGGGATTTCATCCTCTACATGATCATAATTATCTTATGAAGGAAAATGATCACCTGAAGTTTAAGATAAATTGATTAATCATGATTATTAAAGAAAATGATCACATGAAGTTTAAGATAAATTAAATGATCATAATTTTCTTATGAAGGAGTATGATCACCTGAAGTTTAAGATAAATTGATTGATCATGGTCACGAACATTTGGCATTTTCTCAATTCCAGGAATTTTTTCAGTCACAACGTATGCATGCTTCATGGCAACTAAAAAATATTTTCGTCATTTACTTATTTTTTTATTACGTTATTTGTTATTTTTAGTTAGTAACTGATAAATGTATCTATGCCCCTGCAGAACCAGATTTGCTTAATTAACGTAGTTCAACTACTTCTCTTAAGCGCCGCTTCAATGGAAGAATATCTAAAACATTGTTCATAACAACATGACACCGTGTCCGGTTTGGAACATAAACATGGTTTGGAACTTTCGTCCCCTGAGCTGGATCCTTTTAAACATCATGTATTCAGTCCTCTTGGGGTTGTGTCTTAATTTTTTAATTTCATTTAAATCAAAAAATTTGAAATAAACATTATTGCTTGAACTCGTTAAAAGGAAATTGCAAAGATTTCGTAAAAAAAGTTTAAAAATACATACTTTTACAAAGTAGCATTTAAGTAAGTAAGTGAGTAATTATTTATTTATGAAATATATAAAAAAAAAATACAAAACTTAAGTGTTTTAGGAGAAAATATTTTAATGTAAATATACAGAAGGTGGAAACTTTTAAATAAGCGAATCGAGTCAGACATTCACCCCCCCCCCCTTCCGTCTAATGAAAAGCAATAAGTTTGTTCGCTTTTAAGAAATTTTAAGGTTTTTCGATATTTAGAAGACACAACAAAAATCTCTGATGGCAATATTTTAAATCTGTAGGGTGTAATCCCTGTGTACTTTGTAGTTACCTAAAGGAGTGTGTAATCCCTGTGTACTTTGTAGTTACCTAAGGAAGTGTGTACTCCCTGTACTCTGCTTACCTAAGGAAGTGTGTAATCCTTGTGTACTCTGCTTACCTAAGGAAGTGTGTAATCCCTGTGTACTCTGTAGTTACCGAAGGGAGTGTGTGCTCGCTGTGATCTGTATAGTTATCTAAGGCAGTGTGTACTCCCTTTACTCTGTAGTTACCTAAAGGATTGTGTACTCCCTTTATTTTGTAGTTACCTAAGGAAGTGTGTACTCCATGTACTCTGTAGTTACCTAAGGCAGTATGTGCTCCCTGTACTCTGTAGTTACCTAAGGAAGTGTGTACTCCCTGTACTCTGTAGTTACCTAGGGCAGTTTGTACTCCCTGTACTTTGTAGTTACCTAAGGGAGTGTATGCTCCCTGTACTTTTAGTTACCGAAGGAAATGTGTACTCCCTGTACTCTGTAGTTACCTAAGGCAGTGTGTGCTCCCTGTACTCTGTGGTTACCTAAAGGAGTGTGTACTTCCTGTACTCTGAAATTACCTAAGGAAGTGTGTACTCCCTGTACTCTGTGGTTACCTAAGGCAGTATGTGCTCCCTGTACTCTGTAGTTACCTAAAGGAGTGTGTACTCCCTGTAATTTGTAGTTACCTAAGGCAGTGTATGTCTCTGTACTCTGTAGTTACCAAATGAAGTGTGTAATCCCTGTGTACTCTGTAGTTAGTTAAGGAAATGTGTAATCCCTGTACTTTGCAGTTACCTAAAGGAAGTGTGTACTCCCTGTACTCTGTAGTTACCTGAGGCAGTATGTGCTCCCTGTACTCTGTAGGTACCTAAGGAATGTGTAATCCCTGTACTTTGTAGTTACCTAACGGAAGTGTGTACTCCCTATACTCTGTAGTTACCTGGGGCAATATGTGCTCCCTGTACTCTGTAGGTACCTAAGGAATTGTTTACTCCCTGTACTTTGTAGTTACCTAAGGAAGTGTGTACTCCCAGTACTTTGTAGTTACCTAAGGGATTGTGTAATCCCTGTGTACTCTGTAATTACATAAGGAAGTGTGTAATCCCTGTGTACTCTGTAGTTACCTAAAGGAGTGTGTACTCCCTGTACTTTGTAGTGACCTAAGAAAGTGTGTACTCCCTGTACTCTGTAGTTACCAAAGGCAGTATGTGCTCCCTGTACTCTGTAGTTACCTAAAGAAGTTTGTACTCCAAGTACTTTATAGTTCCCTTAGGAAGTGTTTACTCCCTGTACTCTGTAAATACCTTATGGTGTGTATACTTCCTGTAATCTGTAGTTACCTAAAGGAGTGAGTACTCACTGTACTTTGTAGTTACCTAGGACAGTGTGTACTATCTGTAGTCTGTAATTACCTAAAGGAGTGTGTACTCACTGTACTTTGTAGTTACCTAGGACAGTGTGTACTCCCTGTAGTCTGTAGTTACCTAAAGGAGTATGTGCTCCCTGTACTCTGTAGTTACCTAAGGAAGTGTGAACTCCCTGTACTCTGTAGTTACCTAGGGCAGTTTGTGCTCCCTGTACTTTTAGTTACCCAAGGGAGTCTGTACTCACTGTACTCTGTAATAACCTAAGTGAGTGTGTACTCACTGTACTCTGTAATTACCTAAGGGAGTGTGTACCCCTTGTACTCTGTAATTACCTCAGGGAGTGTTTACTCCCTGTACTCTGTAATCACCTAAGGGAGTGTTTACTCCCTGTACTCTGTAATTACCTAAGGGAGTATGCACTCCGACCATATTTGAAATATAGTTTGCCCAGGCTCCTGTACAGTTAATTATACAGCTTGTCTGTACAATCCCATTATCTGTCACAACAGCATGTACCTAGTTATATAAAATACGTGTACATTGTACTGTCTTATAAGTACGCAAAGGTAAAGCACCGTGTAGGCAAGGTTTAAATCAAAAATATGCTGGTTGATATGAAGAAAATAATAAACATTGATTTATCCCAAAAAGCGACTAAAGGAAAAAGTTACAATTTCTTGGAATTTATATATTCAATAAAATAACCATCAAGCTTACAAAAACTGATTACAGAGGAATTATTTTAAGGAAAATAAAATAAATATAATTTAGGAGCTAGGATTTAGAAATTTGTTTTTCAAAATGTAAAAACATTTCCTGGAAACTCTGTTCGTAATCAAAAATTATCTTGTTTTAATGGACTGTAGAGTGTAGACGCAATATCAAGTGAACCCCCAGTAATAAAAAGGCATTTCTGATTTACAACGGTACCCTGATCAATAATGAATGAGATATCCATATGCTCTATTAGAAAATTGAATATTTTCAATAAAAAGTGAATTGTATTTCAGAAGCAATTTAGGAAGTTGTCCGGAACGATATCTTTCTCATAAAAGGGAAAGGTTATGATTGTGAATCGGACTTGTCCTTCTTCAAATGGAGAAATCATCGGAAATTACAATAAAATACTATGCATTGTTTTCCTGAAGGAACAAATTGTCCTCACCTGCTTATTTCCGAAATCTGTTTCTTTTGTTAAAATATTGGTGACTGGACACTTCTCAACAATCTATACAAATCAATGAATAAAATCATTTATATTTTCAGTGCTCGTATTTCTCATATCAGCTTTCCCTTAACGACTATTATCATTTTTATGCATAAATGTAAATCAACGAATCAGGATTTGCAACTTAGCTTGTTAGATCATGGAGTATGTTTTTTTTAACTTTTCTTAAATATATGTGTGTTTAAATACTATCTACAATGACACTGACATATCTGACATACACACTGAATCCTAAAAAGTCAAAATCGGATATGATTAACTATAACCCAAGCAGACACTTGTGCAAGTGGTTGGGCTTAGCCTGCAATATTATGTCCTGTAAGGCCTACAGGACATGATACTTTGACAATAATGATAATAATAATAATATTAATAATAAAAATAATAATGTTAATAATAGTTCAGGAATTTGTCCGAGGGGCTTAAACTTTTTTAAATTCCAGCATGGGATTAAATTCCTCCTGTAAATTAGCCTTTTTACTTTTACAGGGGGTTTAGGCCTTAGTTATAGCCACCGCCGCCCCCTGTATATAAACAATGCCATTTCTCCACCCCTGATCCAGACATTTTTTCCGAGAAAAAATTGTCATCTTTGATGGCCCATAAACCTTTCTTGAGCCTCGTTTCTTGTATACAGACAGACAGCACCCAACATACAATTCTTCTAGCCAAACATTTATTAAGAAGTAACTGAAGATTTTAGAATTCCATTTTTTTAACTTACCTTTGCTCCAAGTTTAGTTGCGTGTCTACTTAAAGCTGTACATAAACCATGTGGGTCAATTGTACCGTCCAGTGGACTGTACAATGTACCGTACACATCCTGTACATTCATTAAAGGATATAGCTTCTTTGTCTCTGCAGGATCAAGTAGATAGGAGGGAATATTCAGCACTTTACCCAGGGTATGCAGACGTTTATACTCTTCCAGTCTTTCCTAGGTTTATAACACTATAGAACAAGATTTAATGAATTGTAAGTAACTATCTATTTATGAAATATAACAAAATATACTTAATCAGGTGTTTCAGGAGAAAATATTTAAAAAATTCCCAAAAAAAGGTTGTGGGAATATTTCCCCCCAATTCTAAAAAATATGAAAGGCAAAGGAAAGAAAAAGGACAGTTAAATATTTATTGTTTAAATTATATTTACAATAAACTGGTGGTGTATTTTTCAACGATGTACTAACAACTTTTTAAAAATAAAAATGAAGATTTGTAATGATAAAAAATAAAAAGGCTTTATGGGTTGTGAAAAAGATATAGGTTCTACGCAAAACGGGAATTTTTAAGCATATTTTTAATTCGCGCCACTTTTGACATCCTTTATGCTTGATTATATCTTTTACTCATTTTAATTTTGTTTTTGTCTTTTCTTTGTAAAATCGTCTTTGCTTTCTTCAATTCTTTTTCAAACATAGCATGTGTTAAAATTAAGACATTTGTTCTGCTGATAAAAATATTCAATTAAATTCTGTTTAAATTTCAAAAGAAGATTGACTTTTGAAAGCTTAGAAAAGTGTCGTTTATTTCATACCATACTTTAGGGAAATTGTGAGGAGGAAGCAGTCCAATTTTAATAGATTTTACACTAGGAATATAAATGTCATTTCTGTTTCTAAGATTTGCGTTTTTCGTTTTTCGTATTATAACGTGTAAAATGTATATACAAAGACAACGTTCTCTAGACGACAATCAATTAATCATTACGCAATTTCGGTTTGTAGATTCCACTCCACTTTAGATGTAATTAAAATAAACATCTAACTTGCTTTATAAAATGTTAGAAAAAGAAAGCTAAGAATGTTTTTAAATATGATATTTACAATTAACTATTAGATACTACAGTTTGATTTTATATTCAAATTTTTTTTTAATCCATGACATAAACAAAAAACATCAAATAATGTATAGACAAAGGGACCGTTCCTCCCCCGCTTATTTCATTTTTTGAAATCTAGATCAACCATGCGCATATTTTGTTTTAGAGAATGACATGTAACATATTTTCTAAATTGGATTCGTCTTAAAAAAACGTTTCATAATTTATTCAAAGCAATTAAGTGCGTATAGATCGGGTGGATGCCCTGCCCAAGGCAACTATATATTCTTAAATTATTTTCTCACTTTCAAACACGACTTCCGTTCTTTCTAAATTTTCAACAAAATGTCACCAACCCCCCACCCCTGACGGAATTATTTGACAATGTTGTTGAATTCCTTTTTGAATTCCTTATACTTACATTATTTGATAACATAATTCAAAGTTTAAAATATCAAAGGTCTACGCCAAAAGGTGTGACGGTTATACAATTTTAAACGTAAATTTATTTCAACTATTCGGAATAATGCTTTTCAAAAGAGGATAAAAATCTTTTTTTGAACTTAGACTTCTTCAATAGAAGTTAAAAATGTTAAATCCTCAGATAAACATTTTTGATAAACTTTGTATTTTCCAATTAGGTTTGTTTTAAGTTTATGTTTGTTCTAACTTTAAAATTAGAGAGATGGAAAATTGATAAATCGTTTAAATTGATCAAACTAAGTTTCGAAAAAGATCTTTAAGTTTGTTTAGCTTTAAAACAATGGTTTTAATGTCAACGATATATCGGTATAGTTACTTCGGTCTAACGGCATTTCCGCCTACAGTACTTCCTTCCTACAATGCTTCGGACCTACTGCAACATCGGACCTACAACACCTGTAGGTCGGATGAACAGTTTTGTAGATCGAGATGAACACTTTTTGTTGGTCGAATGCACATGTTTGATCGGTCGGATGTTAGGACGTTAGGTTAAGTCTGGACCAATGCTGTGCAACCGACCTACAGTAGGTCGGATACATTAACTTTTTTTCAATTGCGTGTGTATCCGACATACAAATCATCGGACCAACAGGAGCTAAAGGCTGCTGGGAAACCACGTGCGGTATAGGTCAGAAGAATCGTAATATGTATGTATTAACGTTGAGCGGATGTAATACAATCGTTTTTTCTTTGTGCATCGTAAACATAATAGTGTCTCTGATTTTTTTGTTAGTCTGTGAATTTCTATTTGTTCATCAATTAATTTTTTTATTTTGACCCACTAAACGTTGAAAATTAATCATGTAGAAAGGATCCACAAAACTTATACCCGATCGGTTCACCGATTTGACGATTAAAATTTATTCACAAAAGTGCAGAAAAATTTACTTTTTTTAAAGTCAGAAAGTACCCTGTTGTTTGTACCAAGTTTGCAACAAGTTTCCAACAGTCTACAATTTTTAAAATAAAGTTTAGTTTAGATGAAGGAAATATAAATTGGTAAAATGTTTAAATTGTGCAAATATTATTGCAAAGTATAAAGGACAGATTCAAAAAATCAATTCATGGAAAAACAAAAGACGAAAATTAGAAAAAAAAAGGAATTAGAATTCGACACAAATCCTCTTTTATGATTTTTCTTCTTGAAAACATCAAATCTTTTTAATCTGCACCATTCACCCACCCTGGCTAAATTCTAATACCATCCGAAAGTTGAAATTTTATAAAAATTTACTCTCAGAAATAGCTGATAAATTTTGTGTAACAAAATAACAAAATTGGAAATTTTCACAATTTTTGGTTCATTGATTATTAATCCTATTTTTTTAATTTTCTAACTTACTTATGCCCCAATACTTCAGGCTTAAAGTGGGGCGTTATTGCCTATTACCTGAGTCCTCAGGCGTATTGCCTTTTTTTACCTATACCAGACTAAATCTATTTTTAGACCCACTTTCAGTCATTTGATTTCAGCATTTGATAGCTCTAATTAGAAAGACTTTATCAAAGTGAAGCAGATTGCACAATTTTTGCAAAGATTCATGCACAGCCGGATTTACAGGGAATGTGCACATTTTCATTATTCCTCGAGTTTTTAAAATTTTGCGCATTTATATTTGCTGGGTCAAGGGCTTATCAAAAATGTATAATTTATTAAAGTTCGCATGATTTTGATTTTGTTCTTTTTTGTTAAAATTCTCGATTTTGCAACAAATATTTAAATTTGAAAATTTAAGGGCTTTAAAAAAGGAAAAAGACAGGGGGGTCCCTGGGACGTCCGCCTGAATAGGGTTAAGAGGATAAAAAAATCTACGGAACCGAATAGACCCAAAATGCCCCCAGGGAAGAATTATGGCCCGTCGACATATTCTGATTTTAAATGATGTTAAAATCCTCCAATAAAAAGAAAATTGTTTTTCTAAAATTATTTTGCAATTCAAATGTATTAAATGAATAAATTAATTGTAAACTGATAATATAAAAATCCGAGAAAGATTTAATTATAAAAGTTGTGGAATTACTAAAGTACCTTATTGTTTGCAATGAATAAACCTCCATTGTTTATCCAGCCAGGATCTAAACCAGTTTCAGCTTCAAGAGAGCTTAAAATCTAAACAAAATAAGTATTTTTTTTAGTTGAAATAGAGTTAAAAATGCATGCAATGGGATCCACAAAAAATATAGATTAGGTACTGTTCAAATATAAAGAGACATTAGAAGAAAATATAAAATATCGTATTCTTAACTTTCTGATGGAATTTTAACCAAGAGAGACTTAGTAATTTTGTTATTTTACAGATATTAATATCATGGTTTTCAGTTTTCTTATCATAGTTTGCAGTTTTCTTATTATGGTTTACAGTTTTCTTATCATAGTTTGCAGTTTTCTTATCATAGTTTGCAGTTTTCTAATTAATCATAGTTTGCAGTTTTCTTATCATAGTTAAAGTTTTCTCATCACAGTTTGTTATTTCAAATGGATCTCAAATGACTAATATTTCTGTCTAAGATTGAGAGCAGAATTTAATCATTTCACCATAGTTTTTTATTCAAACATTAAATTTATTTAAATTGTTTAAAATCAAAAAGATCTCAGATTTAAAAAATATATATTCTAGTTTTAAATATTCATGAATACTAGAATTCCTCGTAGCAAAATTTAGCATGAGAGGAAGGAATGATAAATATTAGTACGAAATTTCTCTTTTTCAAAAAAACCTTACTTTGAAGAATTGTTCATAAACTCTATCTATCTATCCCCATCTTGTAAAACTACAGCTTCAAAATTTCAAAAGGGACTGAGTTTTCGCCACCAACTATAATTTTTAATCCCTTTATCCCTGCAACTTGATGTCGTAGACCTTAAATAATTCTATGACTTGTGTCAAATAAAATATTTTAAATTTAAAATATTAAAGGTTTATACACAATTAGGTTCCTTTCTGAGAATACTTCTATCAAATAACTTATATCTTTAAATATCTCTTAGATTGTCGAAAATATTTTTTTTTAAGTTTCAATGTACTTAATTCATAATACTTCTTCAAAAAATCTTACAAGTTTTTTTTGGAAGGGGGGGGGCGAAATAGAGAATACTTACAAGGGAACGAACACTTGCCTCAAATTCAAATTTTTAAACCATATTATCTAATATCTTTGAAATTTTAAGCTATGAATTTGATCAAATAGTCAAAGTTTTAAATATCCAAGGTGTACACTATTTAGTTTCTAGATATAGAAAGTATTAAGGTGCAGGGTGTCCCACGAAACATGACAGTTTGTGAATTAGTTTAGAATGTCTTAATTCTTCCATAATATGTTGAGTTGTTTGATACCAAAGACAATAATAAAAATATTATCTGGGAGTCATTTTTTATTATAATTGATTTAAAAGTAAAATATATTTAAACAAAAGATTTTCTAACGAAATAAACTGCAAAAAAGCCTTTAATATCTAATACAGTATAAGGAAGACGACATTCATAACTATTTATCAACTGTCATGTTTCGTGGGACATCCTGTAAGTGCTACATTCCTTTATCAGAAAGGTGCCTTACATTCACTTCCTGTAAAATGAGTTTTCTGGATAATATTTTTCTCAAGCCTTAATACCGACCTCAAAATTATAAATTTTGACGGAAGAACATTATGAAAGGATGCACAAGAAATTCCTCGGACCTGGTTACAAGAAATTCCTTGGAATGGGTTACGAGAAATTCCTCGGAATTGCTGTTGACATTTTCACCGGATTCCGTGGTTTCCCAGGAAAGATTCCTAGAAATTCCTAGATTTTCCGCAAAATTTTTACCTGGGATATATATATATTCTGATATTGATATTGATATTGATATTGATATCCATCAATTATTTAAATATTCATGCATCGTGTGAAATATATTGACTTAATCTGAAAATGGAAGATATAAGAGGATTATATTCACCATTAGAAAAAATTTTGGGATGATCTAAAAAGCAGAAAAAAAACATTTGTTTCTTTTTAAAGGGACAGTAAGCGTAATTTCAAGTGACCCTTTATGCAAAGAGGGCGATGTCCATTTTACAACGTATACCCTTGAAACCTTTTTGTGTTTTTTTTTGTGTTTTCGAGTACAGAGAATAAGAGTTATGTGTGTAAACTTATCGAAATCTGATTAGCCCAATTTTACATGTTTAAACAAATATTTTGAATCTTTGTCGTGAACAGGAGTGAACAGGACTTTTCCCTACAATCATTAAGCCAATACTTTATGTTAATAAAGACTATAAAGAGATCTGAACTAGTCCCTTAATAAGGCTTTTTATATATATTTATTAAGCCAATACTTTATGTTAATAAAGACTATAGAGAGATCTGAACTAGTTCCTTAATAAGGCTTTTTATATATATTTATTAAGCCAATACTTTATGTTAATAAAGACTATAAAGAGATCTGAACTAGTCCCTTAATAAGGCTTTTTATATTTATTAAGAGTTCCTTTATTTTCTCTACGGAATTAAAAAAATAACATTATTCATCAAAAGTAGTAAATGTTCTTTGAATGATTCTTTTAAAACTAAAATTTCCTTTTGAAATAACAAGCTTAAAAGAATTATAGAAGCTGAAAAGAATTATAGAATCTTAAAAGAATTGAAGAGGCTTAAAAGAATTATAGAAGCTTAAAAGAAGTATAGAAGCTTAAAAGAATTATAGAAGCTTAAAAGAATTATAGAAGCTTAAAAGAATTATAGAAGCTTAAAAGAATTATAGAAGCTTAAAAGAATTATAGAAGCTTAAAAGAATTGAAGTTTGCACATTTCTTATCATAGTTTGCAGTTTTCTTATCATGGTTTGCAGTTTT
>NW_019397340.1:24190-80542 GCF_000591075.1 Eurytemora carolleeae
AAAAAAAACTACAGGGGGGGGTCAAATTCCCCCCCCCCCAGCGGGAATAGGGTTAAATGAAATATATAAGCTTAAAAGAATTGTAGAAGCTTAAAAGAATTATAGAAGCTTAAAAGAATAATAGAAGCTTAAAAGAATTATAGAGGACTAATTCAATTCAATAACTCAAAGTGTAATATTTTTTACAAGGTTAATAACAATTTTTATTAAAATTATACAATTTTTTTTATTGTCCTTAGTACCTTATGTGTATGTCCTAGAAGTTGGATTTCAACATCACTGGGGCGCAATCGCCAAACCAAACCAGCTGTGTGCCACGTAGTCCCTGTAATACTTGTTTCAGAACAGCGCATGAATAGCACAAAATTCTTTTTATTTGCTTCAGCAATCATTGTATTAATTTTCACAAAACAAAATATGAAGTATATCTGAATTAGATTTTATTTAAGTAACAAAATTTTCCAAAATTTCAAATTTAAAAATTTGAAATTTAAAAATTTGAAATTCAAATATTTGAAATTTGAAAGTGTAGTGCAAAATATGATGTAAAACAAAAACTGTGACGAAGTGTGTGCTTAAAGTTATGCATTTTTATTTCATGCATATTTATAAAAATTTAAACTTGAAAATAAAAAAACGTTATACCAGTACATAAAAAACGATTCCTTTCTTTTAAAATTGTATGATTGGTGTATACCTGCTGTAAGCATGTCTTTTTCTAGCAGTACAGTGTTTGTGACTCCCATCTTAGCCAGGTGGTACAAGGTTTGGCAGCCCAAGCTACCGCCTAAGTAGCAAATACAATAAGACCCATAAATAGTGTAATTGGAAGACGACATTTAAGCAACCTTATGTGATTTATTTTGTTTTAAATCATATTGTTCTACAATGAATTGGGTTTGTACAATCTGCACAATTCCAGTGTTTTATGTTAATTTGACCATTTCAAATCATAACTTGATTCTTACAGTAGTTCTCCTGTATCACAGTTGTATAGGTCTTACTGCCCATTTTAATTTTATGTAACAAGTCAAGGGATAAATGGAGTAAATGGAAATATTTACTTCTACTGAAACTATGGTGGGCTATGGCAACTTAGTTTTAGATTTAGTCGGAATTTTAACTTTTCAATGTCAATTAAGTCCAAATGAATAAATTCACAAAAAATGTTCCTTGCATGAATCAAAAAAAACTCTAAAATCGCCTCGGTTAAAAACTAACAATTAAAAATTATCAACGTTTAGATAAAAAAGCACGGAGTTCTTCATTTTTTAAATCTAACAAAGATTAAACAAGTTAAATTGTGAATACAAATCTTTTATTGAGCTGGAGAAGAAAGATACATATTTAGATATCTAATGATGTAATGTATAATGTATCGCAATAGGTGCTAATTTAGAAATGCAGTTCTGGTTTTCTTTGTTTTTCAATCTCAAAATGAGTAATCATGAATATTATTAAATAAACAAGGAAAATTAGATTAGATTTAAGAAACGCAGGTAAGAATTTGTATTTGTTTCAAGGCTTCCATATTTATATCTGCCATGACGTCATTGGCTAATACAAAATATTTGAAACTAAATTTGTGTTTTGTGCATGAAGTATAGTTTTCTTATAATTGAAAGCTGAATTTTAGGCCAGTTAAGTGAGCAAGGCCCCCCCAAAAAAAACCTTGCAGCTTGAAGGAGCCAAAAAATTGCAAACCAAACGTTGCAATCTGTTTTAAGATAAATTTTATCTTCAAAGATAATAAAGTTTTTTTGTGAGACTTATTCCTAAACAGTTCTGAAATCTTTTTAAATTATAAAAAACGACATTGTGTGGCTTCTTAATTAAACCTATTAAGGCGCCTGGTTTTGCGTGTAAATTACAATGCCTACTCTTTATATTACAAAGCTCTTCATCATCATCATCCAATTAGAATCCGGAAATCAGTGCCAAACAGTAAAATAAATGTTTACTTCTACTTCTTCTAGAAACCTTTATATCACCAAGCTGCTGGTGTAATAAACGGTGCTAATATTAACTTTTACTCTGATGGTTGTGACACTTCTGAGAGAATTCTTTTTTCTCATTTTGTAAATATAAAAATGGAAAAAAAACATAAAAAATAAAGAAAAATACAGATGTGTGTCAAAAAGAAAGTTTTAATCTATGCAACAAAATAATATGTAACCTTTGCCGTGCACTCAGTTTCTACCCCCCAAAAAAGTGAGGATATCTCAGTCATTGATTATCAGACATAATTGAGAATCAGACCGGACATGCCAGAGTTACTTTAAATTAGGTTGAAAGTCCCTTAAACTCAGGATTAAAACTCCGAATTAAAACTCAGGATTAGCGAGAAAAAAATTCAAATCAACGATTTGTGCTTTTACTCAAATAGTAAATAGAACCTCTTTATATTCTCAGTAACCACATTAGTTGTCTTTCTCATAACGAAACAATTGTTTTTATTTTGTGCTTTTACTCAAATAGTAAATAGAACCTCTTTATATTCTCAGTAACCACATTAGTTGTCTTTCTCATAACGAAACAATTGTTTTTATTTTGTGCTTTTACTCAAATAGTAAATAGAACCTCTTTATATTCTCAGTAACCACAATAGTTGTCTTTCTCAAATCGAGACAATTGTTTTTATTTTTAACAACCCCCACTTGGAGTAGAGTAAATCCAGTTCATTTTAAATACCTATTATACCGACATTTAGGTAGCAGGGGCAAATTGTTTAAAGTGTACATAACTAACTCAGGGGACGGAAACGTCATGTGTGTGTGTCTGTACCAAAAGAGTGTGTGTAAAGTTTACCGAACCGAAGGCGTGTACTTAAGGGATATACAGTACATACGAATCTCGGTATTTGTACAGTCTAAGAGAGTACATTTGTTTATTGTTAATTGTTACTTAAAAATAAGTTTAGTATACATGTAGTATATCATTTATATATTTAAGTCAACACTATAAGCCAAATTTGCATGCAAAGAATATAATTTGATTAAAGTTTACAATACACTAGTCGTTATTCAAGCTTAATTATAATTGACAACATTGTTCTGCAATTTCCTTGACTGTAGTCATGTTGTGTGTCTGTACCAAAAAAAGTGTGTGTAAGGTTTACCGAACTTGTCTGCAAAGCAGTGCGACTGGCTTTCTCATGCCAAACCAGCGCCATTTCCTTTCCCTTTATTCCTATTCCCTGAACTAACTACACATGTACAACTACATTGTATACCATGCACAAATGTTCCCCTAAATATTACCTCCGATAATGACAACATCGGCAGTCGCTGGGAGACTTATCATTTTAGTTTCTTCTTTTTCTATTTTAGAACTATACCGTCGCACCAGTTCATTCTAGAAAGGAATAATCAAAAATAATTATAAAAAAAAACTACCTGAAGTACTCTAAGATTTAGGTAATTTTGAACTATTTATAGAATTTTAGAAATATCTAAAAAATCTCAATATTTCTAAAATACTGTTCTTTGACAGCTTTGAAAATAAATTGTATCCAATGAGAGACCACCACAATTTGCCAACAAATGAAGAATTTGTTGTCGGCCATTTTGTAAACAAATAGGTAAAGAAAAATATTTAAAAATACGTTTGAGATTCTTTTTTAACTAATTTTAACTAAAGTATTATTAAATAAATGGGTGAGATATTAAGTGAAGGCCCTTCCAGTCAAGAAAACGAACAAATCTGGCGATCATAGAATCCAATTTGTTGATCTAACTAATTAATTTCGAGACATAACCTAATCTCGAGATTATGTTAGCCTCGAGATTAGCAAATGAGAGTATAAGCATTAACCCTGATATCCACCATTCTAAGGTTCCCAGCTCCGATGCACATACACCTTAGTGTTAGATATTTTGAACTACGAATTCTTTTATATCAAATTAATCTTGCTTTAAAATATCAACGGAAGTGTGTCAAATCTTCATAAACATCTCTACCCTACTGCAGTTCACCTAGGGCTGGGCGTCGTTACTGGGGAAAAATAGTTCTTTCACAAGAACAAATGGAACTATCAAGAAAGATCGTATTGTTCAGAGAATAGAACGGAATGCTTAGAACGCTTTCTTAAAAATATTGGAACGATTAGTAAAAGAACGAAACGAAACAGAAATTGTTTGAAAAGAACGTCTAAAATCAGGAACAAGTTCTTATTATCAAGAACGCCTTCTAAGTCGGGATTGCATTTTAAATCAGGAATGTGTTCTAAATCATCTCGAAATAATTATACATTTTAAGGATCACAAAAAATACATATTGCACTGCCCAGAAATTATCTAAGCTTATCCTTTAACCCTAAATATAAAACACATAATTTAAGTATATGTTCGGCCGTGAGAAACTTTTTATTAGAAAATCGTCATTTTTTACTTTTTAACAACTTCTTTTCTACAAAACTTTTGTCTTGCACACCTCTAAAGTAAACCCCCCCCTCGCCCCCTTCCCGTTCCTGCTTTTTTTGACTAGGAACTAAACGGGGGATGGGAACTTTCTTGAATAAGAACGGAAATGGGGGATGGAACCGTTCTTCAACTATAAGAACACCAAGAACGGATTGGAACGAGCTGATCATTCTTCGACTTTGAAGGAAATGGAACAGGACAGAACGAAACGAGAATGGAACGATTGAAAAAAAAGGATCGAGAACAGAATGATCTAGCTAAATGGCTTAATTTTAGAACGGATGAAACAACTTTAAAAAAGTCGGAACGTGCCCAACCCTAAGTTCACCCACTTAAAGATCAACTATGCCACCAGGAGCAGTATCATGGCAATTATGCCAGGACAGAAAAATATGCAATTCCATATATTCAGAGAACCAAATATATATTTGTATTATTTGTGAATGATATTTAATTTAATCTCAATAAATCTTCATTTATTTATTCTATTCCTATCTTATGCATCAAAAAAAAATTTAAAAATCCTTTAAATTTCTATTTATGAAGAGTCAAAAAACTAGAGGGGAGAGGCTCCCCCCCCCCCCCCCCCCCCAGCCTGTTTAGGGTTAAGAGCTCCAGGTCGTCATCGTTGTTTCATCTTTTGTGGGTAATAAATTGAAAACCTACAAAAATTGTCGAATGTTTACAGTCAACATCATCGAATTCTCTTTAAATAAAGAAAGAAAATCTAAAAATCGTCAATTTCATAAAATTCAAATTATCTACACAAAGCCACCCCTTAGAAATACGATCACTCTATATACAAATGTTCAGTGTCAGATACGTATGCATATCGTGATGTATACAGCCGACCACGCTATTAATAAATTGATAGGGAGGTCGGTTGTGTACATCTGAGCTAAGCTTCACCTCTTCGTTTTATTACTCTATTGAGTACTGTGTCTGCAGGGTACCGTAAATTTAAGAAAAATTCATTTGTTTGCAGAACTTCAGAAGCTAAATTTGCTTATTTCCCAGGGCGAAATAAATTTTAATTTTGAAGAGGTTTCATCGGAAAACAATATGTTTTCCAGGTTTTCATCTTCCTAGTAGAATTCAGATTATTTAATATTATTCACAGGGATTCTACAGGAATTTCATGCCGGATTCATAACTGCACCCTTTACACCTTTATCTGATAAAGATAGTGTTCAATCCTAGCAATCTTTTCAGGGTACTGTTGTAAATCGGACATGTAGCTCTACAACGGGAAACTCACAAGAAAATATTTCTTGAATCTCTTGAATCATTGAAGCATGCCGATGTTTTTATTCTTTAAAATTATAAACATTTTTAGATAAGATACATTCTCTGTATCAGAAATGAAGAATAATCTCCTAGTAAAGTATAATTAAGTAAATTGAGGTAATTGAGGTTCATTTGTCTTTTCTTATCAAATATTTTGAAAAATTAAAATCAAAACCCTTAGCGACCATCGGATGTCTATAACATCAGGTTGCAAAGACTTTAAGATGATAAAATAAGAGTTTTGAGGCGAGTAATCAGTTCCTGTGTGTGCGTATAGAATAGGGCGAAATTCTTAAGAATTTCTCCAATATTAAATTGAACAGGTCAGGGTATTTTTAGTAATAATCGAACTGATCTAGTTCCATAGAGGTTTAACAATCAAACAGTGGAACGAGTGTTGTCTTCATACTTTCTTTAAATAAGAAGTGTCGCTATGGATTTGTATTTAGTATTTTTCTAAAACTGTGGCCCCGACAATTTTGCAGAGATTAGTGATTTTTAATAGTTACTAATTCATTCTTTGCAGCATGGATTTTTCAATCAAATGATGAAGACGAAAACTGGTTCCACTTCATTTTGTTATGTCAGTATTTTGCTAATGTTTTTAGGAATTGCGTTTTCAGTGGTTTTTTTATCATTGTTTCCGTATTTGTCAGTAAATATTTACAGTTTTTACAGAGGCGGATCGGATACAGGATTTAAGTGAGATGGGGGCTAAATAATCCAGATTTAGGAACCAAAAGACGCGCCATAAGCGATTTTTTTTTTTACTTTTCTGTTTTTAACTAGGTTTTCTGTCCCTTAAGTGCTATTGAGAAGTTATTCTGAAATCTCAGGGGAGTGCAAAATTCCTGCCGCCCCCTCTCTGTATCCGCCCCTGGTTTTGTAGTTTTGAAGAAGATTGAAATGCGCTTACCAAAGGGAAAGATTGTCTTCTGAAAGGTTTGATGCCGCGACATATTCTAGAACTGGGACTTAAACCTGCCATTTTTTAGCCAGGGTTTAGTTCACTGAAGGTTTTGCTCCGTGATATCAAGTAACTCTGAAAACAATGAATAAGTAGATTAACACTAACATACAGTGAAACCCCTAATAACGAAAACATCGGAAGAATTTATCAAATGTCGTCTTGACAATTTTTCAGTGAGTTTTATACTATATTTCGTAATTTTCAGTATTTGCGAGAAAAAAATAAATATGCGGGAACAGTTTTAAAGAGTTCCATATAATCATTTAATTAAAAAACTAAATATCTGCAACATTCCATTATCAGAAAGTGAAGAATTTGATCAATTCTTTCGATGTATTTTATAACAAGGGTTTCACTTTACATAAGTGTTTTTGCAGTTTTCAGTTAAAAACATGCTATCCACATAAAGACATTATTTAAGATGGAATAATAGACATCGGTCGGTATGAAATTATCTTATAACCTAATAAATTTCAAGCAAATCTTTACAATTCTATAGGACAAACATGACAATTGAGAGAATTAAAGGTCGTCTTTAAACTTTGATACAATTTGAGGCATTTTCTAAAAAATTAATTTAAATTATTTAATTAATTAGAAAAACAAATAGGCAGAGGCAATGAACTTGCAACATCTGGTATGACCCACAGTTAAACCCGTTCAGAAAGTGATTTGAACTCAAACTAATTTGTAGGTTTATAAAATGAATTTAGGGTCAGAAAGTTAGAAAATACTTGTTTCAGGAGACAAAACAAAGAAATCTATAAAAGCTGCAGAGCCGCGAAAAAATCAGGTTTTCTCATTTTTTATATTCAATACTTTTATTTAAGAAAAAGTTTAGACTTTACACACAAAAGGACTGTCGTAAATGTGATTTTATAGACAGAGCTTTTAGGGTACCGTTGTGAATCGTGAATGTCACTCTATAAACGAATTGTAGCTTTGAATTACGTCTACAATCCCGTTGAACAACCAAATATCAAGAAAAGATAAAGAAAAGTTTCACCGCAATTCCCTGAATATCCCATTTATCAAAAACGTTAGATCTAATTAGCTTAAAAACCTTGTAATTCTAAGCTAGCGTTCAAAATAATTTAAAGGGAAGTTTTTTTTACTTTACAGCTGCTGGTCCAATTTTACTTTTATCAGTAATGAAAACTGTCGGGAATTCTTTTTAATCGTTTTTTGGCTTCTTTTATAGAGGCTTTACAATTAATCATTTAATTTAATACATTTCAAAATGATCTTTTCTTTACTTCCTTCTGACATAAAACCTGCCAGCCTTTCCACTTTAATTTGTGCTTATTCGCTTTATTCCTAATTAAATATATTGGTGTAAATACATAAAGAGGGTATAAATGTACCAACGATATAGCCAAGCCCCCAACCTCCACCCCGCCCCCCCTCCCTCCCCAATTCCAGTTAGTTTAGAATGGTAACATAGTAACATCTTTAACGTCTGTATGAAACTGACCAAACCAGACCCAAATAATATAACCTGATATAGCTAGAAGATAGTTATCTAAATGCGTAATTTATATTTTCCATTTCATAAACATTAAATAAGAAAAGGGGATTATTTTGAATACAAGGAATACATTGAATTTAAAACAAAATTTAGAGAAGTTTTCTATTTATTTTTTGTTTTCTTCGAAATCTCCCTTTCATTGCATTTATTTTTTTTCTATCATAATTATAGGCGTTTACTTTAAACTTAAAATCTGTGAAAATTTTTAATTAAAAGATTATTTATTTACATAATCCTAGGTCAATGTTTCCTATATCTGAGGATTTTTTTGAATAAAAAATTTCAAAAATCTTAACGGCAAGTTTGTTTAATAAGATTTCTTACTCTCGATGCGCTCCAATGTATGGAAAATTTCTTTTCCTAAACATCGGACGACATTTTCTGTTCATTGGAGTCGAAACTCGAAAGTAAGCAACCATATTGAACAACCTTGATTAAAGGTGATACTAGAAATAAAAATTTAAAAGAAGTTTTACGAAATAAGTTAGCAATTTGATGGATAAACAGTTAAAAGTTAGAAAGTTAGGAAGATACTAAGCTGGGTAGTTAGAAAGTTAGATATACACTACAGGGTGTCCCAATAAACATGGGAATTCAGTGACATATTCGATATCGTCTTTGTTATCAATTAGCATTGTAATACCTGATTTCAAAAACCATAATATTATTATGTCTAATAGAGTTTATTTATGAAAACGGCAAATGGCTGTAAAGGTGTGTCTATAATGTCTCTGTATACTGTAACTTTCTTGTTTTACTAAGTACAACCGTAAGCAGTCAAAACATAAACAACCAAATTGTAAACATAGTAGACGAAACTCTTATGGATCATAGCTTTCTCAGTAGGTATCACTATACTAAATCTAAGATTTATTTAAAAATACGAAACATTCGTCACTGAATTCCAATGTTTATTGGGGGACCCTGTAATTTAACAGTTAAGAAGTTAGAAGGAGTTAAAAAGTTAGAAAGTAAGAAAAGAATCTGAGACTCTAATTACATAAAAACGTTTAGTTGTTCGTTCATATGAACGTTTTAATAAACAAAACGTTCGCTTTAAGTCTTAAATGCTCGAAATTGCTAGCACAAAACCTAACATTAAGAAAGAAAAAGAAATAATGATAAGATATTCTTTAAAAGTATTTACAATGTTAGAGGAAAGGTTTAAATCCCGTTTTATTGAAACTAAAGAACATTATCATTTGCTTTCTTTTTATCAAGTCTTGTTAGCTTTCATTTACTAGAGCTTTCAAATGTTTATAATGCGACGGAATGATAACTGTTATGAAACTTTTTTTAGTTGAAAAATAATACTGTAACAGTTTTTAAAATGCTAAATTTATCATTATTTAGTTGTTAGCGTGCAACTTTTTATGGTTTTTGGACAAAATACGTTTAATTAATTATGGTTTAATATACAAAGGAATTAAGCTGTTTCCACTAACTCAAATTTTCTCGAATCCCTTTATCTTTGAAGCCTGGTGGTGTAAACTTTGATGATTTTATCTAACAAAATTAAAAGTATGAAATATCTAAGGTCTACGACATTGGGTTGCAAAGATAAAAGGATTGATATTTATCGCTGATTTATTTCTAAATTATCCACCGACAAACGACTTCCATATATTAATTATATCACAATCACAACTTACGAAAACATTTGCTCTATTTCGTAATCAAAAGAAAGACCAAGGACGACAATCAATGCATAAATGTCTAGTTTTCTATTAAATAAATAAAACATAATCATTCGAGTCTGGTTTTGGCATCTTGACACTTGACAGAGGATTATTTTATTTTTCTTACTGTCCAACTGTTCGTTATGATTATTTTTCCGCTGGTTAGTTCTCGTTTTGAGACACAGACGGATCCACTTAATTTTTTTCTGCTTCATGTGAAAATAAAAAGAAGAATTGAAATTGGAGCTTTAGTTAAAAATATCTCTTCATTTACTTATTCTACTAGGGTATAAGTGTGCTTCGCGCCCATCTTTTATTAACATGCAATGTATAAAGCTTTTCAAGCAGCTATTTTTTCTTATTCATAATTGTAAAACTAAAAACTTTGCTGACGTTTTAACGTTTATTGGATACAAATAGACAGAAAGACAACAAATAAATTGAGTCTTTTCAACAAACTCTGATTTTCTACTTCATATATATCTTTGCAACTCAATGTCGTAAGGTCTTACTTGTTTCAAACTATGAGTTCTGTTGGATCAAATATTTGCAAGGTTGCAAAGATATGAGGATTAGAACATTTGAATTTGGGGGGGCAAAGACTCATTCTGAATATATACTTTTGTATCCAGCAAATGTCAAAACGGCTGAACCGATCAGGCCCAAATTTTGTGTATGACCACGCATGACCCCTAGGAAGGTTTAAGGATTATCAAAATTTCAAAAATTTGCCCTCAACAAAATTCGATTTACTTAAAATTTGGAAAATCCACGACTTTTCTTGCAACATCCACAAACTTTTTTGGTTTTTGTTTTCTTCAAAGAGAAAAAGTTCAAAATTAAAATAGAAGATGGACGCGAAGCGACCTGATAGCCTGAAACTCTCTCGATATGGAGATAATTGAAAGTTTAGAAAGATTTATTGAAATAAAGTCTGCACTGCAGAAACTTGTGGGAGAACAATCGTTTTTCTTTATTTCGGATTTTGATTAAATAAGTAGATCTACTAGATCACAATGCACCAGTCAGTCCAGCATGCAAAAATAAATAAAAAAGTAATCTTAATAATATAACAGTGGGAGGGGGCGCGTTGCCAACTCCGAGGAAAGATAATTCCCAATTTCTGTGTTCAAAATTGCCAAAATCAACTTAAAATCCCCCATATTTATGGTATACTGAAAACACAGTAAAAAGCGCTTAAAATTGTTTGTGTTATTCTGTTTAAATCTGTTTTTAGTTCTCAGTTTACTGTCATTTCAAGGAGATATCAACAATTTTCAATAATATTTTTCTTATTTTGCATTTTTAAGATCATAACAAAAACATCTCAATTGCGTGTATATTTTGGGGAATTTTGAGAACTAAAACAGAGAATGAGAAAAACTAGAAGAAAAGAACAAATTTCTATTGGAAATATTATCTTCTTTTTATATTAATATATGAATTATAGATATAATACATGATTATATATTTTTTTTTCTGAGCCCAATACGTTTTTTGGAATATATAAATAGATATGTATATATTAGAAAAAAATGTGAACAAAGTTTTTTCGAAGACCTCTTCGCCCAAAATCAAGCAAAAAGATATTCTGAATACCCCAGGTGATACCGAAAGTCCCCTAACAGACAAGTAGATTGATAAGATAGATTTGGGATAATTTCAACAAAAATATGATTGTTTCGTGTTTACTGGTTACGAGGGATTAAAATCTAAAAAAACCACTGCATTTTCGTTGTAAAATGCTTTTATAAGTAAAAGCATATTACGGAAGACAAAATTGGAGCGGACAGGAAGCGATTCGGGTTAACGCTGCGGCTGCCGCAATCTATATTAAGACAGCATTTGCGGAAATAGACATTCGTATACGGCGTGCCTCCCCCCCCCCTAATTCCATTTGTTTTACGGCAACATCGATTTTCATCAAATAAGTTTGAAAGTAAAGTGAAAGACTAAATAGTTTATTCATCAATTGCATCAGTGTGTAAAAGAAATACATCGTACATTCTGATTTGAAATATTTTAAAAGCAATAACAGAATAAATAAATAAATGTGTCAGATTATTAAAAAGTTTTTGCGCGTAAAATCCTGAAATAAATTCTCAACTAGATAAATAAATAAATAAATAAATAAATAAATAAATAGCAGGTTTTTTAATATTTTTTTTGAAAAACAAATACATTTTTTCTTTTTCATGCTCCATACAGTCAAAAAAAGATAAAATATTACTGTTCATAAGTTTTTGGTTGTTAGAGATTGATTACTTTACTAAGACTATGATTGCAGGATCAGGGGCGAATTCAAGGAAGAGGGGCTATCAGGAGTCAGGACCGAGCCCCTGGAAAAATTAATGTTTAAGCCCCTGAAATAGAATCGTCAATATTTAATATTTCTGTTCACAGGTTTGTAAAATAGTTCGTCTTTACAGTCCACAGAATTCAAGGATTGTCTGAAAATATAAAAAAATATAAATTTTACATGTACAACATTGGAGGAAAACAATTGAATTTAAGAACAAATATTTTATTATGGGAACTGCTGGATAAATCAAAAAGTTAATTTTCGTTGAAGAAAATAATTTTAATTTAACTCATTTTTTAATTGATCTCCTGATAATACCTAAAATTATAAAAAGAGCGTTGAGATCTCGAATTTGAGCAGTTTCTACTGGAATCTTTCTAAAGAAAAAACAATGTTTTAAATTCGAAATATCCCACATCATCTAGATTGGACAAACACCAGGCTCGAATATATTTAGAAGACGACATTCTATAAGTCCATTGAAGCCAATGAATTTTTGAAAACCGCGATTTACATAAAAATATTGAAAATTCGAAATTTTCTAGGAATAAAACAATATACAGTGTGTCCCACGAAACATGACAGTTTGAATATGGTTTAAAATGTCTTCTTCCATAATTCTTTTAGTTGTTAGTTACTATAGCGAATGACAATTTTTTATGGCTGTCCTATTATAGTAAAATTGATTTCAAAGTAAAATTAATTTTTACTAAAAGTGTTTTTAAACGAAATAAACTGCAAAAAGTCTTTTATATCTAATACAGCATATGGAAGAAGACATTCAAAACTATTCACCAACTGTTCTGTTTCGTGGGACACCCTGTACTTGCCGAAAACTTATTTGTACTTTAGTTGTATAATGAAGCGTTTTAGATGTTGAAACCATCTAACATTTCATTAGATGGTATAAACGTATAAAGGAAGATTCTTAGTAGTTGAAATCAGGTTGTAATAGGCCGGCTTATATTAGGTTAAATGAATAGATGGGGGCACATAGATTTAGCAAAAAGTCTCATCAATTTTTAGGACAGGGTCGACTTTGAAGTGTCGCCATACCTTGGGCTTTAATTTTAACGCTCTATCTAACTTATACTTTTCTGTATTTCTTTACATGTACATTTTAGCACAGAAAATCACTTGTTGTTTGTTTTGGTTTTGAAGAAGTAATTGGCAAAATTCTTGTCGATTTATGATTGAGAGCTTGCAAGCTTTAAATCACAGTGGGGGAGGGGGGTGCACTACAATATGGAGATGGGGAATATGGGGTACTTCTAGATGGGGATGGGAGGGGGGTACTACCTGTAGACACTGAATTTGAATAATATTGAAGAAAAAATTCCCAACAGCGTTAGATTTCTCAGATCCGACTCTCTTCATCATTAATATTTACTTTCACATGTATGATTCTTGAACTTGAATTGAAATCACAAAATTCACATAGTCCTGGCATTTTCATAATATGGTCCGCCTTCATTGTGCTTTTAATATTACCAGAGATATAAAGAATATCGACCAAAATTGTCTAATTATGAACGAGGAATTTTAATTTTAAAAGCCGTCTTTAAATTGAATTGTTTCGTAGGACACCCTGTAGAAAATGTAGAAATAATAATAAAATGTATTTTCAGCGAAATGTTTAAATAAGTAAATGCCTTGAGACAATTATAAAAACTTGTATCACACTCACAAGCAACCTGTAAAATATTTATTTCAGAGTTGGGTCAAAATAAAGAAAAACAAAATTTACGAATTATTTTAAACCTAATAGACTTAACTGTGATACCATAATTAAATGCAAACTGGTCAAACTTTTTATAGCAATTTAAAGAGCTTCCAAAGACTACAATTTTGGTCTAAGAATAAGTTTGTTATTATTCTTTTTTAGCATAGAACTTTGTAAATCTTTAAATTACCTTAGTGTACGGATGCAAATTAAGAACTCCATATCTAAAAATATTAAGTTTTCTTAAAGGGACCGTTCACTTATTTGGCTAATTTCATGGTGAACTAAATAGCCTATAGTAGCTATTCATTCGTATTATAGTCTTACTTTTCAAAGAAAACTATGGCTAGAGAAATTCAGTGCAAATGTACTATACCTTTGCATAGACACTATTTAAACGTTTTTTCAGTAAACACAGACCAATAAAATATAAAATTATTATATTTCAATGACATAATGTGTAAGCAATTATACGAGGTATGTCCAATAAGTTTTACGAATTTTTTCAAAAGTACTTTTAAACTTCTCGGCCTTTTTTTCAAAGCTCACTGTATCCATCCCGGTTGTTTTCTCCCAACGGGATTTATTCGTAAAACTTTTTAATTCTATGTAATTCACATTTTCCCTGAGGTTGTTTAGCTCTGTTGTCACAGCACAGGAACGTTTTTAATATTTAATACCCACCAGAGAGAAAACACTTGGGATGCTCGATACACAAAATTTGTGCCTAAAAACTTCCCAAATTTAAAGCAGACACCTTTGACATGATCCAAAAAGCATTAGAGGAGAATACTATGGACAAGGCAATATTCTACAAGTGGACTAAAAGGGGAAAAATGTTATGGAGAGTGTTGGCAGAATTGGGTTCTCTGAAACGTAGATTACAAGGACCCTTTCTACAAGAAAGGTTCACGTCTTCCTTTGACTTTTAAAGTTTACTTCACCTCTAGAACACGCATAAATGGGTAAAGTATGGGGTCTATAGATAAAACATTTAGGATGTGACTAGTGAAAAGCTGAGACGTCTAGAAGTACCATTAAAAGATTTTTCGCAAAACTTATTGTGCATCCCTCGTAAATAAAATGTGAAAACTTTTCATTTTAGAATTAGCAAGAAATTAATGTTTTTCATTTTTAAACATAATTTAACATGTGTTTATACAAAGACGACCTTCTCTCTCCGTCAAACCGATTCCTAGATTCCAACTCGGGGATTCCTAGAGAAGAAGGGCAAACTTTGAACAAAATTAAAGATTTTTACAATTAATGATTAGATTCTACAGTTTATTCTAATATTTGAAAATCTAAAAAAAACCATGACTAAGACAAAAAGCATCAAATAGTGTAAATGCTAAGGTACCGAACCTTTTCGCTGTAGTTATGAACGCGAAAATCGACCTTTTCTCCGGCCACAGTTGTCTTTAAAAAGTAAGACTTAATTATACAAATGAGGCTAATATGCTACTTAGTTTACCCTCAAATTATCCAAAAAAGTGAACTGTCCCTTTAAAAGTTGGATTAAATTCGTTCGTTTTTCCTAAAACTTGTAAAGACGAGAATTCATACATTCTTTCGAGATCTCCGGCGTTATAGTACAGGGTGTCCCACATCATATTAGACCGAGAATGGGTCTAAATTACGATTTTCGGGACTAATTAGAAAATTTCATTAGAATGAATCATTTTTAAAAATAACATAAGGCTTATATAAGAATTTTCTTGCGGAAAATGATAAGTTTTTCGAGTATTTTGGTGTTAAAGATTGGAGATAATCTAATATGATATGGGACTCTGTAGGTTTACAATTACCTGCTTTGAAGTGCTTTAACTTTTAAAGGACAGTGGTCATGAGCTCTACAGCAACTAAATCAGAACAAATTATAAAAAAACATTGGTTTGAATGTATCAGCGCAATTTTAGTGTACATTTCATTAACATGTGGTAGGCAATTATACAACTACAATTAAGACGACTTTTTATTAAAGTTTGAATTGCATACAAGCTTTTTTTCAAACTACAAGTTTACAAGTAATCAAAGAAAAACTTCTCTCGAGGGCTTCTCATGTGTTTCCATGCCTATGTGTTTCCATGCAGTTTGAAAGCTATTAATCACAAAAAAATCGGAAACCGTCATTATTGTATTGATGTAATCGACTACCACTGTAAGTTTTACAATTTTAGTACAAATGTACAGGTTCTGTACCGGTGTACTTCATTGCCCTTTACGAACATTAGCAGAATTTATTTACATCAGTACAGTTTATGCAGTACGAACTGCAGTATATTTACCTAGAACAGTTTATTCTGAACGCTAGTTTAGTTCAATTACATTATTACAGTTTCTAAGCATACAAGTTCAAGTACATTTAGATTAAATAGTTTGTGTTCTGGGAGACCTACAAAATTAGATAAAATGCAGACGACATTCCAGTGATCTTATCTGTATTTAATGTTATAAAGCAAAAAGTTTTACTGACAGCATGAAAATTAACTTATGAAATAGGTCTGCGGTACACTGCACAACTCCTGTATTTCAGGTTTGATGTTTGTTGGATGGACAATGTAAAAAACTTGATTCTTCCTATTCCAAAGTCTCAATGAATATAAGTACAGTTTAGGTAAAGTGGTCCGTGATTATATCGATACAATACAACTTCTTTTTAATTAAAATTGAAAGTCGTCTTCGTTATATTGATATATACGACGACGACTGTACACAATGTGTTGACCTGTCAAGTCGAGTAGCTGGTCCTAGGCTATCATAGGTTGGGGCCAAGTCATCATACCCACACCATAGAGTTCCTATTTTAGGTTTTAATAATAAATGATGTGTAATTTTATTTTTCAACCTTAAAGGAACAATATACATAATTTCAAACAGCCATTTATTTTTAGCGTGGCATATCCGATTCACAACGTTACACTTAAAAGCCTTTTTGATCATAAATGCATGAGAGAACTAAAATTTTCTCTTTTTTAAAAATTGATATTTTTTACATTTTTCATTTAAGTGACTTTTAGATTTCTCCATTAGGAAAAGTTTAGGAAATATTGATAGAATTCTACCCTTAGAAAACCAACGACATCTTCCTCATTGTTGATCAGATAAAGATTTAACGGGTACCGTTGTGAATCGAAAATGGCAGTCTAAAACTAAAGTATAACTTAAAATAGCATTACAGATAATTTTTTAATCTTATTCCTGATTTTTGTTGGACGAACAATAACAAATGAAAACATTCGAACAAATTTTTTTGCGCTCCATTCATAAATCCAATTTTAGTCATTACAAGCCGTCATTATTTCATCGTACTCCAATAAGCAAACATATTCGTAAATTTTTCTTTTCAAATTATTCGATTTTCAAACTTCGCAAAAGTAGACTTTTTTACGGCCGAACACCTGAAATAATCTGTTTTCGAGAAAAGAAACACAGGTCGAGGGTGCAAAACGGCCTGTGCTTTGTCAACCCCCCCCCCTTCCGCCTTAAAGAACTTAACAGATAAACTTATGGATAGGAAACTTGAAAATAAATTCAAAGTTTTTTCATTCTAGAATACCTTGACAGAAAGTTTTTTCGATTAGAACTTCTGTAATAGAAAATAAAATGAAAAAGTCTGTAAAGAACAAGAAACAGAACCATAAATCTAAGTAGATTTGTATAGTGTCATTGTTTTCAGTTTATGGGTTTGTACGGTTAAACCAAATTTTATTTTTGGCATAAAATGTCAAAAACAAGAACACCCTCAAATTTTGTTTTTTTATTGATTTTGATAAAACAAATGCTTGAAGATGAAGTAAAAAGAAGTAAAAAAAGGAAAAAAAATGTCTTAAAAAGGAACTTTAGAGCTCTTGAATCCTATAAAAAGAAGTATAAATGATGATGAGCCTTAAGTTGGTTCGTTTATTTTGCCTATATTTTCTTTCAGTGTGAAGTTTGGCCTAGTGAAAGAAAAGCAAACATTTTTACTTTTTTCATTCTAAATATTTTCTTTTTCTTACATTATGTCAAATTTTGAGCCTGACAAGAGTGCCGAGTGGTTTATGCCGACCAACAACAAAATCAAGTAAACACAAATTTTTCAAATAATTCTAAGGACGTAAAACAAATTTTCAAGCAGCCCTATACTTAAAAAAGGAGTGGCATGTCCGATACACAACGATACTCATTAAACCTTAAACTAATTAAAACTGAGGAAGATATCGTTGATTCTCTTGCGTAAAAAGTGTAGTTTTCACAGTATCTTTCATTGTCTCGGCAACATAAAACCGCATCATCAAAATCAAATAGTTAATGTCTATCTTTGTGAATCGAACATCTCATTCTACAAATTGATGGACACTTAAAATAACGTCAGTTTAATGGAGTTTAATGGAGCTTCATGGAGTTTAATGAAATTTAATGGAGTTTATCGGAGCTCAATGGAGTTTAATGGAGCTTTATGGAGTTTATTGGAGCTTAATGGAGTTTAATGTCTAACCTGGTAAAATTCCTCGAAATAGTTTAAAATATTCGTTTTCTCCCATCTCAGTATCCACATCCTTCACACTCTCATCTACAGCCTGATTAGTTGTTAATTTATCACAGAGGTGGTTTTAGGGGGAATATCCACCTCTTTAGAAAATTGATTGACGTCCCCCACGACCCAAGTAATTAGGGGCACGCTCCCCCCTTCCTCCTTAAAAATGTTAATGTCTAGGGCTACAAAAAAGTAAATGTGTTAGTGAGGTAAAATCAAAGGCCAATGCGTTGCGACACTTCAAAGTCGACCCAATCTTGCAAATTGATGCAACTTTTCAAAAGCAGTCAAGATATGTGTAAGGAGGCATTAACCCCCCCCCCCCTCCTCCTAGAACATGTTGGAATAAATCCTACCTTAATCCTACATTCATCAACAACAGCCAACATCGTTGGGAAATCCACTTCTTCAACAACGTACTTTAATCCTTTATCAATATCACAAATCCTTCCAATTCATCCATATTGTATTATTCTTGACCGAGTAAAAACGAGATTCTAAAAATCGCAGAAAATAAAATAAAATCAGAATTAAGAAAAATGTATGTTTTGTGATACTGTTAAATATATAGCAGTGACCTCCTTGCAGAATGTTCAAAAACTAAATTTATATTCAAGAAAAAACTGAAAATGTGCAAATTTTCTTTAAAGGCATTTTTGCAAATAGTTGTGCAAAATTTCTTCGCAATTAGTGTGCAATCTGCTTCATTTTGTTCAAGGCTTTCCAAAGAATTATAACAAGTCGAAATCCAATGATTGGAAGTAGGTCTAAATATAGATTTAGTCGGGTAAAGGTGAAATAAGGCATTTAGGCAGTATGCCTGAAAAATCACCGCTTTAAGCCTAAACTGAGGGGCTCGTGTTAGTTAGATAAGTCAAAAATTTGAACAGCCTCAGGCGAATACTTTTAAAGTAACCTCCAAAAACGTCAGGGGGGCCGGGGCAGCCAGAACATGGTTAAGAAAGGCCCATTCAGTAGGTAAATTAAATTAAAAGTTTTAATTTGACATTAATTTGTGATTTCCTAATCTTTCAAGAATTGTCTCTTTGTTAACCTCGTTGGATTCAGCTAATATTAACTGGCAGTAGTCCAGCGTATTCCCAGGACCATTGAACCGGGCTACAGTACAGTATATAGATGTAATTTTAATATAAGTCCAGCGTATTCACAGGACCATTGAACCGGGCTACAGTACAGTATATAGATGTAATTTTAATATAAGTCCAGCATATTCCCAGGACCATTGAACCGGGCTACAGTACACTATATAGATGTAATATTAATATATGTCCAGCATATTCACAGAACCATTGAACCGGGCTACAGTACAGTATATAGATGTAATTTTAATATAAGTCCAGCGTATTCCCAGAACCATTGAACCGGGCTTCAGTACAGTATATGGATGTAATATTAATACAAGTCCAGCGTATTCCCAGGACTATTGAACCATACTACAGTACACTATATAGATGTAATATTAATATAAGTCCAGCGTATTCCCAGGACCATTGAACCGGCCTACAGTACAGTATATAGATGTAATTTTAATATAAGTCCAGCGTATTCACAGGACCATTGAACCGGGCTACAGTACAGTATATAGATGTAATATTAATATATGTCCAGCATATTCCCAGGACCATTGAACCGGGCTACAGTACAGTATATAAATGTAATTTTAATATGATTCCAGCGTATTCCCAGGACCATTGAACCGGGCTACAGTACAGTATATAGATGTAATATTAATATAAGTCCAGCGTATTCCCAGGACCATTGAACCGGGCTACAATACAGTATATGGATGTAATATTAATACAAGTCCAGCGTATTCCCAGGACTATTGAACCATACTACAGTACACTATATAAACATAATATTAATATAATTTCAGTGTATTGCTAGGACTATTGGTCCGAGTTACAGTACAGTATATAAATATAATATGAACATTAGTCCAGTGTGTTACAAGGGTTTCGAGAAAAATACAAAATTTCGCAAAATATTTCTTTCGTATTTCGCAAATTTTTTTTTAAGAAAATGATTTTTGCCAAAGGAAGTGAAAACAATGCAGAATTTAACGAAACCTAGATAAATGCAAAATTTCGCGAATATTGTTTTAAAAGAAAACTGAATCCATTTCATTTTTTAATATTAAAAAAAAAATTTCATTCGCAGTAGGGAAATTGTTAAAAAATTTAAATAAAAGCATTATCCAAAAAGTCTTAAATTCATTATTAATAATTTAATAAATAAATTAGAAATTATACATCTTAATATTCCTAAAGCTATAGTTTGTTGAAAATGAAGCACTCTTAGGGGCCTTTGCACTAAGTTCAGGCCATCAGATTTTTGATAAGGAAAAATAAAATATGAAACTTAAAAATTTTAATAAACCATTTTTTAGAATTATATTATTTGATTGGCAATAAATTTCCTCAGTTTTTTCCCCTCTGGTTTTCCATTAGTTTTCTAGCCCATGAACAAACAAAAAAGAAATGCATCCTTCTTATTTTTAATTAACCTACAGGGTGTCCCACATCATCTTAGATCGTGTATAGCTCAAAATTGTGATTTCAGGGACTAATCAGAAAATTTAAAAACAATGAATAATATTTAAAAATGTAAAAAAAGGTTTTTTGAGTATTATGTGCGTATTTGGCATTAAAGCTTGGAGATAATCTAATATGATATGGGACGCTCTGTAGCAAATCAGTCTCCTTTTCAAAGTATTTCTTGTGCTTAATTTTGATTTAATACATGATTTTTCTATCTAAATTCTAAATATAATTATAAATGAAAATGCAAAAATTCTAGTTTGTTTGTTTGTCAAGTTGGAAAGGAAATGGAACTTGAAATTTCTTTCCTTACTTTCCCTGGAAGCTAAATTGAAATTCTACTGAGCCTGTCAGTGTTTAAACTTCAATGAAATAGTGAATTACATTTAAAGTTCTATGGAACCTTTAAAATGTACAAGTTCAAGACAAGTACAAGACACTAAGCGACCAAATTGCCCCTTTATCTGGAGATGTGGAAAATTTTGATTAAGGCAATGGGTGTCTCTCGAAGTATGACAGTAGCAAGACGACTTTAAGGTCGTCTTTTATTTTTAATAAAATTTGCTACATTTATTTTTCAACCTAATTTTATAAGTAAAATTCTATAGTTCAAATTTACAGAACACCCATAGCCCTGGCATTTCCAAAATGTGGTCTCATTTTTTTTCTGATTTCAATGTTACTCGAGATATGAATAATTTCGTTCAGATTTCGGCAATTTTTCTTTTCTTCAACAATATTGAAATATGAACAAAAGCCTTTTCTCCAGTAACATTAACAGCAAAACAAAACATTTTGAAAAATGTCAGGACTAGGCGATTTTTGTGATTATTGTTTCAAAATCGTACATGTTCTATTTTATGAGTTTTTTAATAAAATTTTAATAAATAATGTACAGCTTGTTTATTTGTCAGCTGTTGCCTGCCTATGTACATGGAAGGGTAGGAAAGTACAGCTAGACCAAAGACGACCCCTCCTAGAACCAGCAGGACAGGACCAACCAGTCGGCGCAGCACGCCCGACAATCTGAAAGTACATTTTTAAATTAAATAAAACACATTTTTAAATAATAAAAAATATTTGTCTGTGTCCATGGAATCGATTAAAAGAAATTAGCTTTACATTTTTCTTTAATTTTTAATCGAAAATCGTTGCAAGCCGCGTGTGCGATAAAATAACTAATTAATTCAACATTATTGAAAAAATGTGTCTTCTTTATCAATTCAAATATTCTAAATTGATTTTATTAAAGTTTTTTAAAATTCATAATTTGGAAAAAATAAAGAATTTAGTTAGCTTAGTGAAGCCATGAGCCTCCGCTATGCATACATGAGCCTCCCAGATTTGCTAGACAGACCGAGCCTCCGCTATGCAGACCGTGCCTACGCTATGCAGTAAACGAACCTCAACCATACAGCACAGCTTTTTTAAAATCTTGGTTTTTATTTGTTTAACAATTTTTTTTTAACGTTTTAGTGGCATAATAATTTTATGGAAGATTAGAGTTATTTATTGATTGTCATGATTAGAATTATATATGGACTTTTAAAGTGGTTTATAAGATTTATACTAAAACTTTAAACATTTCTTGGAGACATATTTCTGGAGTAAACTTAATTTGTTTTTTTTTTGTAATCTTTGATTTAAGCAATACCTTGTTTAGAAAAATGTTAAGATTTAAATAATTTAAAACAAAATTTTCTTGATTTAATTTGAATTACAAAAAAAGATATTGCTTAAACCCAAGATTAAAATAGATATAATGAAATTCAAATCTTATTCTCTAAATATTTTCCTATTTATGAAAAAATTATGTTTTATATACCACTTTATAAGTCATAATTAGGCACTATTTATGATAACTTATAAATACATCTTATGTTTGAAAAACCTTTTTTTTAAAACTTAAAACACAAGTTTTAAAAAATTTCCTGTATAACACAGGCACATTAAGGTGAATTGCGTATGCTCATTAGTGCATAGCTGAGGCTTGGTCTGCCTAGCAAATCTGGGAGGCACTTGTCTCGCTGTGCCTCGCTGAATTAAACGGACTGAAAATGTAATTTCTATTGGCCCCTGGTTTTTACAGTGCGGCAATTTCGGCCATCTGAATCCCCATAACATTATCCTTAAGCTTATTTTTCTAGCTGAAAATTGAGTGTCTGAAAATAATAACTAGTCAACAATATTCCGTTGACTGGAGGCACTCAATTTCCAGCCTGAAAAATAAAGATAACTCGATCAGTTTTCTTTAATCAGACAATTTTGGTTTCAGAGTAATTATGTTCAATGAAAAATTAAGGTTTTTTTGCTGTAAAATCAGGTTAAATGATTAAAAAACAAACAAAGGTGAGAGAGAACTTAAACTACTTTTCATAAAAACAACTACTACAAAGGCGTATACAGGGAGGTAGTGCCCCCCCTCTAGACCTGTAAAAGGGGGCGCCGTAGCCCATCCCCCTAAAACTCAGAGCTTTCACACTTTTCAAATCTTAAACTGAAGAGTGAAGAACAAACAAAAAAATTAGTTTGCTATTCATTCAGTTCTAAGAAGATTGTGTACGTGAACCAGAGCCACCATGACAGAAGTCCGAATGAAAAATCTATATATAATGCACATCCATCCTAATCGGATGGGCGCTATCAGGGATATCGAAGTAAAACAATTATTTTTGACTGTCAAGCCAAAAAGGCTTGAGTTTAGAGGTATTAAAAAACCATTTAGTGTTATTAATTTGTATTTAATTTACTTTAATCATTGCACCGCCGTTTTGTAATCTTTCTTTTTATTACAAACTTACTGAAGTGCCCGGCGTTGCCCGTGGAATTCAAATAATCGAATTAAAACAAAAAGCTTATAACTTATTTAACTTAGTTTTCTCACTGAAATTCAGCCCATTTGATTCAGTCGTTCGTTCAGCCATACCAAACATTTGATTCAGTCGTTCGTTCAGCCATACCAAAAATTTGATTCAGTCGTTCGGTCAGCCATACCAAACATTTGATTCAGTCGTTCGGTCAGCCATACCAAACATTTGATTCAGTTGTTCGGTCAGCCATACCAAAAATTTGATTCAGTCGTTTGGTCAGCCATACCAAACATTTGATTCAGTTGTTCTGTCAGCCATACCAAACATTTGATTCAGTCGTTCGGTCAGCCATACCAAACATTTGATTCAGTTGTTCGGTCACCCATACCAAACATTTGATTCAGTCGTTCGGTCAGCCATACCAAACATTTGATTCAGTCGTTCGGTCAGCCATACCAAACATTTGATTCAGTTGTTTGGTCAGCCATACCAAACATTTGATTCAGTTGTTTGGTCAGCCATACCAAACATTTGATTCAGTTGTTCGGTCAGCCATACCAAACATTTGATTCAGTTGTTCGGTCAGCCATACCAAACATTTGATTCAGTTGTTCGGTCAGCCATACCAAACATATAAATGAACGAAAAGCTTTATTATATATGATTACAATTGTACTCCTCCTTTTTTTCACAACAGAAACTTTTACAATTCATAATTATTTTCTGGACCTTCGTCATTTGTATATCTCATAGAATTTAAGTTTAAGTTGAGTTTTTCATTTTCAAATGTCTTTGCAGACTCCCATCTCTAGTTTAAATACTAATCACTACTAGAATAACAGTATAATAAAATGTCGATTTTTTAGAAACAATGTTTTTTTTTCTGCCAGTTTTAATTGAAGGAGAGATATAGTAGTGCTTGCAAGGTAATTGGACTGTATGTGTACCTTAAAAGTATCTTATACTTATGCCTGATATATATACAAGAAGCCAAATGTTATGAATTTACAGTTCAAAATTTGCCCCCCCCCACCCTAGGAGCTCCTAAGGGGGGAGGAGGAAATTCGCCCCTCCCCTAGATTTTATTTCTGTTTACGCCCCTGAACTACTTTCATTAAATAGAACCAAATATTTAGAAGGAAAATACTTAAAGTTTGACGAAAATAGATCCATTAAAATAAATTTAATAACGTAGAATAATCCAGCGTAAGAAGATCAGTGTGAGAAAGATGATGAATAAACAAATTTTCCACCATTATTGTTATTATAAACATTTTTTTAGCCATAGCTGGACAAACAGCTACATTTTTTGAGGTAACTACTGGAACATTGGCTAAAAGATTCTATTTTTTCTTCTTCAAAAATCGATTAAAAAAATTAGAATTCTTAATAATTCCACGAGCAACGCCGGGCACTTCAGCTTAGCAGTTAACTTAATTTCTATTTTTATGTCTTTTCCCTAAAATGTTAACACTGCAAAAAATAAATTCCAACGAGCTGATGGAAAATTTCGCTCAAATTATAGAAATTGTAGAAACCAAATGGTACATTATTCAAGATTAACATTGAAGGTCAGATGTTTTTATAATTAATTCGAGTCGGCCTTGAATAATTAGGCATGATATGTTTTGTACATGTACTTAACTTATTTCGTCGGTCGATCTCAAGCTAGGGGAGAGGGGGGGGGGGGCAAACAACTATAGGCCAACCCGGCGTCCTATATATTTGATCAGCCCCCTGACACGTTTTGTCAAAATTTAACAGTCGGTTATCTAAATGTAATACAAACCTAGTTAGTCGACTTTTCATTGTTTTATTCAAGACATTTTGTAAAATTAACTGTAGCGTTCACTGCCATTTAGAATCACAATTGTTACTGATTGTACAAATGTACATTGTGTACTTATAACTTAATATATAATGTACGCAATATATCTTGATATGCGCGACTTCTCGATATATCTGCGTAACATTACGCAACTAGGTTTCACTCGGAACTCTCCCGGCCCGTCAGGACAGCTTTTACGCGCGCCCGGCATGGTCTACTCACTACTCAGATACACAGTTCACACATACACACGCGCAATGGTATCACGATAAGGAAAAATAAAATATGAAACTTAAAAATTATGAACGAAATTCTTAATATCTCCGGTATTATTGACACCACAAAAGAGGCAGACCCCATTTTGGAAATGCCAGAACTAGGCGAATTTGGTGGTTATTAGCTATTGTTTCAAGAATCAGAAAAGGTTGACGGTAGTTGAAATGAACAATAGTTCAAACGGCAGTAGTTCAAATGAGATAGCACCATTTCTGCAAGAAAACTTTTATAAGCTTCGTAAAGACGACTTTTATCGTAGAATTTTAAAAGTTCATGTTGGCATGGTCCGAAAAATGCTATAAATGAAAAAGTAAACATTGTCGCTCTAATACTTTTGAGCACTAAGTCATTAATTTCTTCCTGAAAATATATTATTTTTGTAAATGACTTTGCAGTTTTCGTGAGTGCAGCGATCTGCAGTTTTCGTGTCTGCAGCGATCTGTTGATTATCCCATGGTAATAAATTGCGGTTTTTTGCAATAATTACTTTATAATTTTATTTAGGTATATACTCGCTGAGGCCGACGGGTGAGGGTCGGACGAGGGAGGGAAGGCCAAGCGGCCATGAACCCCTCGGAAAAGTCTCCGAAACCCTGCAGAAACAGTCTCTGAACCCCGTGGAAAATCTCCGAACCCTGTGAGGAGCAAAAATTGTGTTATTCTAGGGGAAATCGGATGATTTTTTGATTTTTTTCAACATATGGCACAGGATCAAACAAAAGTATTACAAATAAATGCAATTTTGATCTTATTCACGGCCCTAGTATATGTTTATTTTGTATTCCTTTTTAAGCTTATTAACTTTAAAATGGACCTACGCAACAACGCACAATGTTTTTAGTATTTCAATGATATTTTTCATGAAAATTCAATAACTAAAACTGGGGCATTTTATACCTACAGCGCAAAACTAGGGCTGGGAAAAGTTCCGTTAAGGGAACGGATGTTTTCAAAAATTAACGGAAGTGTCCGTTAGCGAACGGCAAAAAAGAATATGTTAAAACGTTAACGGAACGGCCATTAGCCGTATTTGAAAAAAATTAAGGACTAAAAACGAAAACGGAACGACGGATTTATTTTTAAAAGGTGAATTTCGATAATATTTTTATCACCTAAAATTGTATTTAACTTAAAAAATTCTTTTTTAAGGGTTTGAATGTCGTCTTCATGGTATAGCTATCATATAATAAACTTATTCATGATATTTTTGTTTGTAACAGCTAGCACATCTACCCGGCTGAAATCACCGACAGTTTTAAAATTCAGATCTAACAACATTTTAGTGTAGATAGCATTTGCAGCATTGTGTCTTCCGACCCGCATTTGTATTCAGATGATTTTTAGATAATACAGAGTGTCCCATATCATATTAGATTTTATCCAAGCTTTTATACTGAAATACACACATAATAATCAAAAACCTAGTATTTTCTGCGGTGGATCCGCATTTGAACTACTGCCGTTTGAACTATGGTACGTTTGAACTATTGTTCGTTTGAACTATTGTTCATTTGAACTACTGACATGAAAACAGTGTATAAACATAACTTAGCATTGTCCTACGAAGCTGATTTTTGCCTGAGAGCTTAAAATCATGCATATTACACGCTATTTACAGTAAATCAATTTTAACTTCATTAATTGCACTTGCACATTTATCCTGATACTCTTGAAAAAAATATGCGCTCAAAAAATTCCCCTCCTAAGCCTTAAATGTCCGCGCGCGCGCAATAAAAGAAAATATCTTTGAATACTTATTATGCTAAGTTTGACCTAAGTCAGAATAAAAGTAGCTTAAGATACATCAAACTATAGCAAAATTGGGACAAGGAACTCATTTCCGTGGTCAAAATAGACATTCGAGCCTTCTGACCGGCGCGCTAGTAGCCGGCAGTTACATTATGGGTCATCTTAGCACAGATTTTACATGTTGTATGTCGAATTATAGGTAATTGGGCATGAAGAATTCATTTTTGGGGTCAAAATAAATATTTGAGCATTCTGGCTGGCGCGCTAGTAGCCGGCAGTTTCATTATGTGTCATCTTAGCACAGATTTTACATGTTGTAGGAGGCTGATTTTTGCATGCTAGCTTAAATTATGTATATTACATGCATTTTTTGGTTTTAAATTTATAAGAGTTGGCTGCTATCGCGCCGGTCAGAATGCAGAATGCTCCAATGTCTAATTTGACCTCAGAAATGTAATCCTTGTTCCAATTTGTCTACAGTTTGATGCATCTCATGCTAGTTTTATTCTAACCTAGCAAAACTTAGCAAATAAATATTCAGAGACATTTTCTTTTATTGCACGCGCGCGCGGACATTTCAGGCTTTGGTATTGAAATTTTTGAGCGTATACTTGTTTCAAGAGTGTCAGGATAAATGTTCAAGTGCAATTAATGAGGTTATGATTGATTTACTGTAAAACAAGTCGTTTTTTTCACAAAAAACGCGCGCGCATTTTTCCTCAGAGGCGTTTAAAACCAAAAAATGCATGTAATATACATGATTTTAAGCTCGCATGCAAAAAAATCAGCCTCCTGCAACATGTAAAATCTGTGCTAAGATAACCCAAAATGAAATTGCCGACTACTAGCGCGCCGGTCAGAATGCTCTAATATTTTTTTGACCCCAGAAATGAATTCCTGATTTTAACAAGAAATTTATTTAATTAAGGACAATAACAAACAATAAAAACCTGCCGTTCATTATTGTAAGGTTGGTGCAGTCATAACAAATCTATATTTTTTCAGGTCGTCATGAAGTCCTAACCTTCGTTGATTTCTCTAGTTGTGGAAATTGAGTTTTGTATTTCATAGATCAGTTTAAACAAAACTGTAGTAACAAAATAAAATATCAAAAATTGAGATAAAAAGTTTATTGCTCAGTGTTCATTTATGGACAATCGAAATGTCAACGGCATTAGGGGTGTCCCACGAAACACATGCCAGTAGCAAGACGAATTGAAAGTCATTTTTGATCTTTAATAATTTACGACATTATTCGTAAACCTTATTTTAGAAGTAAAATTCTAGAGTTTATGATCACAAAATCCCCATAGTCTTGGCAATTTTAAAATGTGCTCTGCCTTTCTGTGCTTTCGATATTACCGGAGATAATAATATTACCGGAGATAATAATATTACCGGAGATAATAATATTACCGGAGATAATAATATTACCGGAGATAATAAGAATTTCGTTGAGATTTCGGCAATAATGGTTTCATATAATACAATTGAAATCTGAACGAAATTCTTAATATCTCCGGTATTATTGACAGCACAAAAGAGGCAGACCCCATTTTGGAAATGCCAGAACTAGGCGAATTTGGTGGTTATTAGCTATTGTTTCAAGAATCAGAAAAGGTTGACGACTTATAAGTTGTCTTGCTACCGTCATGTTTCGTGTTATGTTATGTTATGTTAATTTTAGACAGTCACCAAAATGAATTTACCTACACCACACTGTATTTGTTTTCCCAGGAAATGCTATTTTTTCATTTAAAAATTCCGATAAACCTTCTCTTTATATATTGCATTACACTGCTCCTCGGTTCCCTCAGTCCTCCTCCTACGCATTATACATTATACATTATACCTCTCCATCGCATTATACATTATACATTATACCTCTCCATCGCAAAAGAATTCTTAAAGATTTTTTCTAAAAAGTAAAAAATACAGCGATGACCAGAAAACTCTGATATATGAAGACGACTTAAAGAGTCAAGTTATAACTTTAAAAAATTCAATTAGCAAGAGACACAACACTTGTTCAGAGTAAACAGACTCATTTCACTAAATTTGTAATTCAATAAGTGTCTATAGCAAAAGTGTTTGCTTTGTAAAGTATTTGAATAATATCGCTCCATTGTTTTCTGGTTATCACTCTATGTACTTTTGATCAAAACCTTCTTCTTCTACTTTTTGGTAAATTTTCATTACTTTGACAAGAACTGCTTTTAACATAATCTTGAATAGTTTATAGATTAGCAATAGCGGGGATTAACTCAATATTGTTGTTAAATCCCTCAAGGAATTAAATTTCCATTGTTCTATTTTTTTTGATTAAGCTACAGGGTGTTTTACGAAACATAGCAGAGAGGAGAAAACTAGAAGAACGTCTTAGCTCTTAGATATAATATGCTGCAAGCTGCATTCATTTGTAATCTAATTTTATATTTATAATTCTTGGAACTTTTATCATTCCCCTAATTCAAAAAGTGACCTGAATTTTTTGCTCTCTAAACGACCAAAGATATTAAGAATGTTATCTAGGTTTCCAGATATAAAATTTAAAACCAAAATTGACAATTTTGCACCAAATTCTTTAAAGCTCGGGCAATTTTGAGAAGAAAGACCGACTACGTTTTGAATATGCCAGGTCTAGAAGGTACTTTTTAATGATGTTTAATTCGAGCATTATAATGTATTATAGTGTATTATAATGTATTATAGTGTATTATAATGTATTATAATGTATTATAATGTATTATAATGTATTATAATGTATTATAATGTATTATAATGTATGCCACAATTAGGAGGATATTCAAGTCATCTCTAAACCGTTGTTTCTTCGGACACCCAGCATAAGAACTAAATTCAAATATCTGAAAAAACCCACACTTGAAAAAATGTTTTATTTACGTTAATAGTTTTTAGTTCAATCGATACTAATTTTCATGCAGGCCCGTAGCCAGGATTTTCAGAAAGGGGGGGGGGGTGGTGCTAAGAGGGGTTATGGGCCCAGAATCACCGAGGGAACGAGGCGGTGGCAGGCAAAAGCCAGCATAGGAAATTTGTGTAGATTTGGTATGAAAACTAATAATTTTACCTTAAATCTATTGTATGAAGAATATTTTCTAATTTATCAACAACATTAGTAATTTTGACTTGAACTTAATGTTACAGAAAAAAAAATTTTTCTTTGTTTTTGATGTTTTGTACAATGTACATTGTACATGGAACAAAAAAACTTTTTCATAATTTAGTATTACATTCCGAAAGGTTATCGCAAAAAGGGGGTAATCAATATCCTAGTAGTTAACTAATCACGCACCAATACAAGAACAAAATAGTTGAACATTTCTATTAAAAGTGAAACAAATCTAAGAAACAAAGTTATATAAAACAATGAACTATAGCGAATATGCTACTACAGTGTCCACAGGTTCTCTTCTCCATCCTAGTTCCACAGGGTTGGGTCTCCGTCCCTGTGATCTTTGTTGCATCCCGCGGCTGTCGATCCACAGTTCGGGTTTCAATTTAAATCTCTACACACCATGAGCAATGATCATTTAGTGCAAACAACTTCCTAGATCATAAACATTTCCCAACCAAAAACTGTCAGTTTTAAACACTTCCCAATCAATAATATTCATTTTAAACAACTTCGAAAACCAGAAAAATTTGTCTAAAACACTTTCTAACCAATAATATTCAATTCAATTCAATTCTGAATTTTCGTAGTTGGGAAGTGGACTAAACATGTTCTAGATTGGGAGGTGGTTTAAACTGAATGCTCTTGGTTGGCAAGGGATTAACACTAAATGTATTAGAGTTGAAAGTGGTTAAAACTAAATATTCTAGCTTGGTGAGTGGTTTAAATTGAATGTGTCTGGTTTGTGAAGTTGTTTAAACTAAATATTATTGATTTTGATTGGGAAGTGATTGAAACTGAATGTTTTAGGTTGGGGACATGGGTTTAAATTCAAAGTGTCCTAACCACTTATCAAAATATACTTTGTTGAATTATGATAATAAGCCCCTTTTGTAAAAATACAAAATAATGATAATTGTTTCATGCTGTAAAGAAAAATTCGCTATTAATAAGATTGCATCCGTATAGGTTTACATTCTAACACTTCGACCCTGGTTTTAGGGTTGGAATGTAAATATGAGGGATTAAAAAGTGTGATAATTTTGTTTAAAAGTTTGAAAAAAACATTTCCAACTAATTTTAGAGCTGATATGTTTTTATACACAATTTATGTATATTTTATCATTAGTGACTAAGTTGGAACTAATCTAAAACTGATAATGGAAACTGATGGAGACTGGATTGATTAATATTTATTTATTCAAAGAATCAAATAATTCATTAATAAATTAATCATTTAATACAAAAATAACAAGATAAAAAGTAATGACTATGGTATAATCAATAGCAATTATTTTTATCTTAACAAACTCAGAAGGATCATTTGATCATTAGTTTAAAAATTGAGTAGAAAAAGATGATAGGAGTTTTTGAATCGAATGTAAAGAGCTTTTAAATAGGATATAAATGGTTTAGAATAATTAAAAATTATATTATTGATTGATTGATGTTTTCCATAGTTTGACTAGGTGTAAAATACAAAGATTCATCTCGACTCAGTTCTCTGAAATTATAAAAATCATTGTTTTAGATTTTGATTGCTATCTTAGTTGACCAAAAACACCAGAAAGATAATTTTTTTCCATCTAAATGACTACGGTGAATTTGTCAAAACCTAATTTTTCAGGTGTTAAATATTGAACAGTGCTTAGATTCCATTTAATTTTAGGATCCTAAGTAAAAATGGGCGCCGGAATCAAGTCTAGAACATTCTTTTGAGATTCAGTGATTTGTTTTATCAAATAAATGTTTTTTCTTTATTTGGCTTATTCTTATTATTCGGATTATAACGGAAAAAATTATTCAATACACAAAATTTACTTAATATCGATGTGAGCTTTCCGAAACAAATGCGCTTAGAAAGTAAGTTAAATGATAAAAAAGAAATTCTTGGTGATCTTGCAGAAAATAATTAAAACTCTACCACCTTTTCGATGGTTCTACATATTAAAGAGCTTACGTGTTATTTCCAGGCATTTCACTTGGGTTCTTCTCTTTTTGGGATGAAGACTTCTTTGTTGTCCTGCCCTTGGGTGCTCTGTCCTCAAGGAAGGCCTCAAGGACGTCCTCGTCCTCGCTGAGATTTACAGACTCCAGGGGAACCTCTACACCGCGGACCAAGGGTACTAAACAACCTCCATGAGAAACTAATTATTGGTATTAATTTATTTTCAAAGCTATTGATTCAAGGGCATGTTGCAGGTCGCTGTAATCAAAGGCATGTTGCAGGTGGCTGTATTCAAGGGCATGCTGCAGGTCGCTGTATTCAAGGGCATGTTGCAGGTGGCTGTATTCAAGGGCATGTTGCAGGTCGCTGTATTCAAGGGCATGTTGCAGGACGCTGTATCCAAAGACATGTTGCAGGTCGCTGTATTAAAAGGCATGTTGCAGGTGGCTGTATTCAAGGGCATGTTGCAGGTCGCTGTATTCAAGGGCATGTTGCAGGTTGCTGTAACCAGAGACATGTTGCAGGTCGCTGTATTCAAGGGCATGTTTCAAGTTCGCTGTATTCAAGTGCATGTTGCAGGTCGCTGTATTCAAGGGCATGTTGCAGGTCAATGTATTCAAGGGCATGTTGCAGTTTGATGTATTCAAGGGCATATTGCAGGTGGCTGTATTCAAGGGCATATTGCAGGTCGATGAATTCAAGGGCATATTTCAGGTCGCTATATTCAAGAGCATGTTGCAGGTCGCTGTATTCAAGGGCATGTTGCAGGTCGCTGTATTCAAGGAAATGTTGCAGGTCGCTGTATTCAAGGGCATATTTCAGGTCGTGTATTCAAGGGCATGTTGCAGGTCGATGTATTAAAGAGCATGTTGCAGGTTGATGTATTCAAGGGCATGATGCAGGTCGCTGTATTCAAGGGCATATTGCATGTCGCTGTATTCAAGGGCATATTTCAGGTCGATGTATTCAAGGGCATGTTGCAGGTCGATGTATTCAAGGGCATGTTACAAGTTGATGTATTCAAGGGCATGTTTGCAGGTCGCTCTATTCAAGGGCATGTTTGCAGGTCGCTCTATTCAAGGGCATGTTGCAGGTGATGTATTTTCAAAAGTAGGGCATGTCCGATTCACAACAACACCATGATAAACAATTTCGTAATTTTTCTAGGTTGAAAGTTTTCCATTTATCCATTGTTTATCTATCAGAAATCCGCTAGTCACTCGATTTAGAGAAAAAGAAGAATAACAAAAATAATCAATTTTTTTAAAAGTTGATATGTAACTTAGGGTAACAATGAGAATAGGATGTCCCTCTATAATTGGAGGGTAGCTTGAAATTGTGTTACCAGTCCCTTTAAAACCAAAACTAAAAATTTTGTTGTTGTTAATTTCAATATTCTCATCAACGTTTGCATTCCGCAGTATTAAGATAAAGTAATAAATCGTGAAATAAGGTAAATATTTTTGTTGTGGGGGGGATTATTTTTCCATAATCATAATTTTAATCTAATAGATCGTGCCATCAGTTTATCAAAAATCTAATACATTTGTTCTATTTATGATTTAATACTTTTATTTTTGTTTTTAACCTAGTAGGGTACAGGGCGGTAAAAAGTCCGGTCTATGTAAAAAAATCAAATATAGCTTTTGTGTGACTAAAGGTAAATAACTAAACTATATGGATGTTGAAACATGTGTCACACTTAAATATTGGTTAAAAACATATTTTTTACCCTTTTTTGCCATTTGTTTTAACCCTCCCTAGCACCCAAACTATATCAGTCTATTTTTTTCAATGGACTGGTCTTGAAAAATTGGGCTATGAACATTCATTTAAACACTGTACCTATTCTCTAAGGCCTTTTGTCTAGGTGGGGGGGGGGGGGGGTCCCCAGGCTATACAAAAATTCAGACCCTCCAGTATTTATAGAGTTAAGGGTAATAATAGTGAAATTTAAAATTACACAAGTTAACAAACTTAATTTGATTTTTGGAAGTTAATGAATAACCTGGAAAGTAGCAAACAATCAGTTGAATCAGTTGAAACCTTTTAATATAGAAATTTATCAAAAATCTAATACATTTGTTCTATTTATGATTTAATACTTTTATTTTTGTTTTTAACCTAGTAGGGTACAGGGCGGTAAAAAGTCCGGTCTATGTAAAAAAATCAAATATAGCTTTTGTGTGACTAAAGGTAAATAACTAAACTATATGGATGTTGAAACATGTGTCACACTTAAATATTGGTTAAAAACATATTTTTTACCCTTTTTTGCCATTTGTTTTAACCCTCCCTAGCACCCAAACTATATCAGTCTATTTTTTTCAATGGACTGGTCTTGAAAAATTGGGCTATGAACATTCATTTAAACACTGTACCTATTCTCTAAGGCCTTTTGTCTAGGTGGGGGGGGGGGGGGGTCCCCAGGCTATACAAAAATTCAGACCCTCCAGTATTTATAGAGTTAAGGGTAATAATAGTGAAATTTAAAATTACACAAGTTAACAAACTTAATTTGATTTTTGATAGTTAATGAATAACCTGGAAAGTAGCAAACAATCAGTTGAATCAGTTGAAACCTTTTAATATAGAACTGTGTATTATGATATACGAAAATGGCAGACCACATTTTAAAATTACTATAAATTTTCAAAATAAACGGTTCTTTAATAGAATCATTAGAATCTCTAATTAAACAAGGATAAAAAATTCATTTCCATCATCCCATATTTCTTGGAACACCCTCTCCAGTACCTTCTAGAAACCCTGTCCTTTGGAACTGTTCCAAGTCCTCCTGGAACTTCTGTTGGAACACTATCTGACGTTCCTTATTCCTTGCTTCTTCTTGTACAGCCGCCGTTGCCAATCTAAAGGACATTTTAATTTTTTAACCGAATAATAATATTCTGTACAGCACTAACTTTTTAATGTAAAACAATGAGCATTTCACAAAATATAGCCCTTTTAATGGACGCTTTTTGGTGTTAAGCTCAAGCATGATATTAAAAATATCTTGTAACTGGTATTAATGTTAGTTGGACGTCTCGCAAAACCATACTTTACTTTAAAACATTTCTAGACATGCAAGTTATTTGATGATCGAGGATAGAAATTAGAGTTTAGTCATGCCAGACCAATGCAACTATAGGGTGGCCAAAACTTTTTTGAAAAAATCCGTACATTTTCAGAAAAATCCGTACAATTTTCGAAAAAAACCGTACAGTCCGTACATTTTTTTGAAAAAATCAGTACATTTTTTAAAAATCCGTACAATCAGTACAATTTTCGAAAAAAATCCCTACAATCGCTACACCATATTCTAAACTGGGTCTGCCACACTATATTATAAACTGGGTCTGCTAAACCATATTCTAAACTGGGTCTGCCACACCATATTATAAACTGGGTCTGCTACACCATATTCTAAACTGGGTCTGCTACACCATATTCTAAACTGGGTTTGCTACACCATATTCTAAACTGGGTCTGCTACACCATATTCTAAACTGGGTCTGCTACACCATATTCTAAGCTGGGTCTGCCACACTATATTCTAAACTGGATCTGCTTAACCATATTTTAAACTGGGTCTTCCACACTAAAATTCTAAGCTGGGTCTGCTACACCATATTCTAAACTGGGTCTGCTTCACTATATTCTAAACTGGGTCTGATACATACACCATATTCTAAACTGGGTCTGCAAAACCATATTCTAAACCGGGTCTGCAAAACCATATTCTAAACTGGGTCTGCTACACCATATTATAAATTGGGTCCGCTACACCATATTCTAAACTGGGTCTGCTACACCATATTCTAAACTGGGTCTGCTAAACCGTATTCTAAACTGGGTCTGCAAAACCTATTCTAAGCTTGGTCTGCCACACTATATTCTAAACTGGGTCTGCCACGCTATATTCTAAACTGGGTCTACCACACCATATTCTAAGCTGGGTCTGCCACACTATATTCTAAACTGGATCTGCTACAAATTGGGTCCGCTACACAATATTCTAAACTGGGTCTGCTAAACCATATTCTAAACTGGCTCTGCAAAACCATATTCTAAGCTGGGTCTGCCACACAATATTCTAAACTGGGTCTGCAAAACCATATTCTAAGCTGGGTCTGCTACACCATATTCTAAGCTGGGTCTGCCACACTATATTCTATACTGGGTCTGCAAAACCATATTCTAAGCTGGGTCTGCCACACTATATTCTAAACTGGGTCTGCTACACCATATTCTAAACTTGATCTTCCACACTAAAATTCTAAACTGGGTCTGCTCAAATAAACACTTCTGGAACATATTCTGAAATAAACACTTCTGGGACATATCTCGAAAATGATTAATGAATTTTGATTGGCGATTGAAACATTAATCAATCTAATATTATTTAGAATGCAGAAAATAAGTTAAACTAACTTCATTTTGACGAGAATTTTTTTAAAAATTTATATGAAAAATTTGCTAAAATGAGTGAAAAATAAAAAAACAGTGTATTTCCAGGATAAAAATTTGTACAATCTGTACATGTTGAAAAAAAAAATAACATTGGATTATAAAAAATTGCGAAGAAAGTTTAGATTTTACTATTAAAGGAATGTTTTCTTAAAAAAGACGACGACATTTAACTCTACCTGGCATCTCTCTGTTTAACAAGGTTGAATTCAAGACTTTGTAATTCCTGGATACGTGTAGACTCATATAAAGATAACTCAAACCTAATCAAATACACAGTCAAACATATAAAAAATTGGTTTCACTTTTAGTCATATATTCCGGATTTTAAAGACATGAACAACCAAAAAACCTAAAATAATTCATTTTCATCATAAGTTCCGGGCGCCTCGGCTAAAACAGCTAAATTGGGGCCTAGCACTGAGACTAAGACAGATGAGGAAAATTAGGGGCTAATCTTAATTAAAAAAAATTAACTTCCAAAAAAATGCTTATTTTATTCTTGACATTTCAATGAGGAGTTAATTTTTGAATGAGTGTTAATTTAGATTATTACAGATGGAGGAATGATGGGGTGAAGAAGGATACCGGATTGGATAATTTTACATGTTCACTGGTTAGAAGCCATTCTCAGAATTAAACTTAATGAAATTACATACATTTTATATTTTATTTCTAAAATGGTATTTTATCTTAATGCTGGCATGCCAGATTTACAACTGTCTCCTTGAAACCTTATATAATCTTGTTGACGGAAAACAGCAACACGCTAGACAAATCAGGATAATAGGCCGGTTAGGATTCTGGTGGGGGATGTTTATTTTCGCCGGACAATTCTTTCCCGATAGGCCGCACAAATACACACAACAGAGTAACCCCGTCTCAGAAATTCGATAACAAAATCTTTATTTCCTAAAAAATAACATAAATTATAGGTCATGGTTACTTGTACAATGTTATAATGAATATTAATAGTAGAAAAAATCTTACAAATTATTAGGGTGTGATCAGGGGAGACTTATTGTTGATCAGTATTGAAATACGTTTTTTAACTTCTGAAAAATTACAGTTGGATATTTAACGAAATTCACTAATGCTTCTTATGAAAATATTTTGCTTAACTTTAATGATTTCACAATAACGAAAATATTTTAAGCTCCGTGTGGTGGAGTACAAAGGGAATTGCGGGCTGAAAGTTTGGTTTGGCTGTCTCCGAGAGGAGATTCAAGTTGAAGACGACATTTTCCAGAGGTCTTAAATTAATGGTTAACACTGGCCCAGGCAGGGTTTGAGGATGTTATGGTAACATACGAGAATGAAAACATAACCATTAATTTGTTTACAACATTTAGTTTGACTGAGTGATAGGTACTAGATAGATTGATTGAAATAAACAGAAGAATTATTATGAGGTACATAAATTAATACTGTGTTAAATAATCAAATGGTTGAAGAGATTAAACAGTGAAGTAAAATTGAGACCGAGTTGCACATTTTCCTGTGCTTATCTGATAAAGTTATTTAAGGAATAATCAAAGAAAAGATAAATTGATGAAGAAATTGAGAATGGATTCCAAATATAAATTAAAATGAAATGATTTTAATGAAGGGTTTAATGAGATTAGAAGATCATTATTTTTGTTTCAATGGAAATGAGAGTAATTGTGTCAAATTCAAGAATCGTAAATTTATCAAGGGAAACTTAAGTAATTTGAATTGAAATATTTTCTCGTTTGTTTTTTTAATGGGAAAAGAAAATAAAAGGAAATTAAATATTTAAATAGTTGATTCCTGTGTTGACATTTGTATTAGTTCTATTGATCGATTTCNAATTCTTTCCCGATAGGCCGCACAAATACACACAACAGAGTAACCCCGTCTCAGAAATTCGATAACAAAATCTTTATTTCCTAAAAAATAACATAAATTATAGGTCATGGTTACTTGTACAATGTTATAATGAATATTAATAGTAGAAAAAATCTTATGAATTATTAGGGTGTGATCGGGGGAGACTTATTGTTGATCAGTATTGAAATACGTTTTTTAACTTCTGAAAAATTACAGTTGGATATTTAACGAAATTCACTAATGCTTCTTATGAAAATATTTTGCTTAACTTTAATGATTTCACAATAACGAAAATATTTTAAGCTCCGTGGGGTGGAGTACAAAGGGAATTGTGGGCTGAAAGTTTGGTTTGGCTGTCTCCGAGAGGAGATTCAAGTTGAAGACGACATTTTCCAGAGGTCTTAAATTAATGGTTAACAAATCTATAATGTGGAGGATAACGTTTTTTTTTCTAGCCTGACAAGTAATCAATTCTGAAAATTCATCCATTGTTATCCTGCAGCAGCAATGTAGAGAAATCAAAATTGAAAAAAATCAGTTTTCAAAAATATAAATAAATAATTAATTCTTCATCAGACAAGGCTATGAAGGGTACGGTTGTAAATCGGACATGACACTCTATAAATAAAAGGCCACTTAGAATTACGCTTTTTGAACCTTTTCAACAGATAATCTCTTCTATTTATATTGGCAACCTTTTAGATTTTGTCATCCAAGTATTGATTTAGGGTTGGATTGGAAGCAATGTAATGGGGGGCCGAATGGCGTGTTTGTAAAACAATTAAAAATCTATAAAATATCTTTTAATGAAGAATAGATTCAAACCTTTGTTTGTTTTGTCTCTCTTGCATATCCCGAGCATCAAGTGTTTCTTCCAGGGTTAACAGGGCTTAATAAATACATAGATAGATATACAGATATATATAAATATATAGATAGATATCATTTTTTAGATAGATATATAACTATTTACATATAGAATGATACAAAGACACATAATTGGGTAGTTAGTTAAGATAATTATAAGAATAATTATAAATAAATAAGTTAAGATAATTCAGATAATTATAAAAATAGGAGGTTGGATAGATAGAGATAGATGAAAAGATATATAGATAGATATAGGAGGATCTTGAAGGATAGAAACAAAGGTAAATTGATAGAAATGTTTAGAAAGCTTTATACAGACAGGTAGGTAGGTTGGTAGACATAGAGAGATATAGATAGGTAGATAACTAGATAGTAGAAAAATATATAGCAAGATAGTTTTTATTGATAATATAGGTAAATGAGTAGATAGGTTGCTGGATAGAAAAATAAATTTAAAAAAAATTAAGAAAGTTAGACAGATATTTATTTATTTAAGTACTGCAGTAACTAAAGTGATGACTCTGACCTAGCTCGACATCACTGAACAGGTTTTGAAGGTTGACCAACTCAGCTATTATTCGTTCCACGCCGGTATTCAAATCAGGTATACTTTGCACCAAGGAACTAATCAATCAATCAATAAGACATAAATTGAGCAATTAGCTGAAATTATACCACAATAAATAATAATCAATTAAATAATTAAATATTAATAATATTAACTAACTAACTAATTAACTTATAATCTTAATTAAATACCTAAGCTGAATATTAAAACCAAATAATCAATTTACTAACTGTGAACTAGAAAATTGTATGCTGACTTACTAATAAATTTACTAGCCAAAAAGAATCAAATCATTGTCAAAAAAAATTAATTTACAATTAATCAATTAACAACCAAAATTAACAAGGGACCAAACAAACAATCAATTTATTAATGAAATAATCAAATAAAAAGTAAAATTATTTATTTATTAAGCAAAAATTCATACAAATTTATTAACCAACTAATTAATTAAATAATCAAAAATTCAAAATCTTTGAAGTATCAAAAATAAAAGAACGATCAAATCATGGAATTATAACGTTAGGTCGGGCTATTCGAGAAAAAATGGCTGACCTTAAAAGCGCAACATGCCGCCATTGTTTCTCGTACTCGGCGTGGACCTGGCTCATTACACGGTCACATCTTAAACATTAGTTTACTGAAGATAAAACTCAAACGCAAAACTTTTTATGAGACGCCAATTTAATTAAATATCTAAATCACAACGGACTCTTTGAAGGAGATGTTAAGTAAAAAAGATAGCCTTGTTTTGCTCTTTGAAATCTGATCATTTTTAATTCAGGTTTCTCTACACAGCAACTTGTGCATTTGGCTCAGATTAATTATTCTCTTTTATTGTTTAATTGTTCTGAAATAATTAAACCATCCTCCATATATATTTTGTATTTTATGGTTGGAGGAAGAAACAATTTTTCGGAATGGAAATTTCTGAAATTTTTCCGGTTTCCATTTCGTGAACCTGAAAAGTTATGGTTGCAATTTAATCAGGAATTATCACGGAGATCAAAATGGAAACGCTAGTAAGCAAATATGAAATGACCGTCTATCTGCACTATATGAAAATATGACTTATTTGTTTATCTGTTTGTTTACAAGCTTTATAATCTACCTGTTTACTAATCTATTTGTCTATTACTTTTGCATTTGTCTACCTGTCAACCTATCTAACTGTCTATCTGTCTACTCTAAATGACTGTCAACCTGTGAACCTGTGTACCTATCTACATATCAACCTGTCAACCTGTCAACCAGGTTATCTGCATTCCTTCTACCTGTCAACCTAACAATCTATATACCTGTCTATCTGTCAACCTATCAATCTATGTACCTGTCTACCTGACAACTTGTCTACCAGTGAAAAAGTTTACTTGTTAACCTGTATACCTGCCTACCTATGTACATGCTTGTCTACCTGTCAAGCTATCAATCTGTATACCTATCTACCTGTCTACCTGTCAACCTATCAATCTATATACCTATCTACCTGTCTACATGTCACCTATCAATATATATACCTGTCTACCTGTAACCTATTAATCTATATATCTATCAATCTATATATCTATCTACCTGTCAACCTACCAATCTATATACCTATCAACCTATCAACCTATCTACCTATCTACCTATTCACCTGTCTCCTGCCAACCTGTTAACCTCTCAATCTAAAAACCTTTCTACATATCTACTTGTCTACCTGTCTACTTTTCAATCTATCTACATATCTAACTATCTACCTGTCTACATATCTACCTGTCTGCTTGTTTAGCAGCTGTCTCAGCACCGCTGTGGATAAGCTGCCAACCTGTCTAAGACAAGTTTAATTAAAATTACTATGTTATTCTATATACATATATATCCCTATCCTACCCCATGGTATTATTTCATATCCCTAGCCTACCCCCTTCGTATTATTTTACATCCCTACCCTACCCCATGGTATCATTTTATATCCCTACCCTACCCCATGGTATTATTTTATATCCCTACCCTACCCCCTGGTATTATTTTATATCTTTACCCTACCCCCTGGTATTATTTATATCCCTACCCTACCCCCTGGTATTATTTTATATCTTTACCCTACCCCCTGGTATTATTTATATCCCTACCCTACCTCCTGGTATTATTTTATATCTTTACCCTACCCCCCGGTATTATTTATATCCCTACCCTACCCCCTGGTATTATTTAATATCTTTACCCTACCCCCTGGTATTATTCTATATCCCTACCCTACCCACTGGTATTATTTTATATATCTACCCTACCCCCTGGTATTATTCTATATCCCTACCCTACCCACTGGTATTATTTTATATATCTACCCTACCCCCTGGTATCATTTATATCCCTACCCAACCCCCTGGTATTATTTTATATCCCTTCCCTACCCCCTGGTATTATTTTATATCCCTTCCCTACCCCCTGGTATTATTTTATATCCCTACCCTACCCCCTGGTATTATTTTATATATTTACCCTACCCCCTGGTAACAAACCTCATATCATTGTCCCAATTGGTTAAATTGGTGTGACTTTCAATGGGGAGCAAAGCTGCATTTGTTATAGTTATATACTTTTTCTAACTTTTTAAAAACTTAGTATGAAGAATTCATGACAAAATTAGACTTTTAAGAAACAACAGAAATTAAAATTCTGGGAAAATAACAAATTTTGGGGAAACAAGACAGAGTTGAAAAATGATTTCTTATTTTTCAACTTTTTTCTCCAAAAATTGTTATATAATATAAAAGTACTAGGCTTTCATCTTCCATTTCAATTGTAAACATTTTCTCTTTGTTACATTGGATAACAAAAACAAAAAACAACATGGATTTTATAAAAAATTTCTTGATTTTCAAAATATAATGAAAAAAGAATTTTGTTAGAGGCTAACTTTTTACATTTTGAGCATCAATAACCTGGTGTCATGTGAGGTCCCACACAAAATTTTGGCCCGATCGGTTCGGCCGTTTTTACGTCTATTGGATACAAACATAGAGAATAGAATATATAGAGAGGAATTAAAAGAATCTCTCGGTATGAATTTTTTCAGTCCCTTTCAGCCTGAAAGTTCAAAGTGTACAAATCATGTAAATGTTCACAAATTATATGCAGTAGAGTACATTAATACAGTATGTTCCCTAGACTATTCATTTCAATTTCGAAATTTTTAAAGCTGTTAAATAAACTTTATAATGGATTAGGTGAATAAAAACATCATTTGATTTATAGTTATAACGGAAAATCANAATAGCATTGATTTGAATTTTATTCAGGTTTATTTAGGGATTTATTCGCTGAATTGAGGAAAATAAAATTTTTGTTTTTTGCTGTTTAAAATTTTCATTAGTTAAAGACCTAATAGAAGACCTGAGATACAGAGAGAACAGGAGATTAGTTAACAACCTAATCCCTGGTTTTAATAGATTTATAGAAGACTAGACCTGAGATACAGAGAGAACAGGAGATTAGTTAACAACCTAATCCCTGGTTTTAATAGATTTATAGAAGACTGAGATACAGAGAGAACAGGAGATTAGTTAACAACCTAATACCTGGTTTTAATAGATTTAAAGAAGACCTGAGATACAGAGAGAACATGAGATTAGTTAACAACCTAATACTGGTGTGTGTAATACATTGTAAAGACCTGAGATACAGAGAGAACAGGAGATTAGTTAACCACCTAATCTCTGGTGTATAATAGATTTATAGAAGACCTGAGATGCAGAGAGAACAGAAGATTATTTAACGACCTAATCACTGGCGTCTAAAATACATTGTAAAGACTTGAGATAGAGAGAACAGGAGATTAGTTAACCACCTAATCATTTGTGTGTATTATATATTTGTAGAATACCTGAGATACTGTGTGAACATGAGATTAGTTAACGACGTAATCCCTGGTTTATAAAAGATCTAAAGAAAACCGAGATACAGAGAGAACAGTCAACGACCTAATCCCTGGTTTTAATAGATTTGAAGAAGACCTGAGATACAGAGAGAACAGGAGATTAGTTAACAACCTAATCCCTCGTGCATAATAGATTTATGGAAGACCTGAGATACAGAGAGAACAGGAGATTAGTTAACAACCTAATCCCTCGTGCATAATAGATTTATGGAAGACCTGAGATACAGAGAGAGCATGAGATTAGTTAACAACCTAATCGCTGTTAAGTGTAATACATTGTAGAAGACCATTGCACTATTCTATGCTAACGTGCCGGACCGTCAACTTTGGAAGAGTTCAGGGCGATGGTTAGGGTTCTGGTAGTTTTTCGGAGCTATCAGCAGATACATAGTAGATAGATAGATACAGGCATGTTACAAATATATGATTGCTGAACTGTTTTCTTCCTATTCCAAAATTACTGTTATATGTTCACGTTTTTGAAATATATCTTAGCTTTTAACCAAAATTACGAAGAAAATAATAAACAAAAGAAAAAAGACCATTTTCAATTTTTTTACGATATTCAACAAATTATTGGGAAAATGTTGAAAAAATTATTTTTTCTTCTTTTCTCAATAATAATTATTTGAATTTATTAGGTTAATTTTCTTACCTTAGATGATCCAACTAACCCCTCCTGAAACCAGCATGAAAAATATAAGCAACAAAAAAAGATTTCTAGAAATGGAGAGGAAACACCAAAATGATTTATTTAGAATAATAAAAATGATATTCAGAAAAAAAAATTCTGTTATAATTCTTTTTAAAATTTTTTTCCATTATCAAAATCTTATGCGTTATAAATCATTATTGTTATCCTTTTAATTACAACGTTTACATTTAAAGAAAGAGTGGATTCACGTCATGTCCGTCAATGNCCCTAAAAATTCAAGAATGTTGTTAATGAACAACTGAGTGAGATACGGCGTAGTAAGACCAAAACAAATCAAGACTGATTCGTAGGAAATAAAACTACACAATTCAGCAATTCTACAACAAATTATTGGTACCGGCCCAGGGAGAAATAGATATTTATGTTTTAAAATGTTAAATGGAACTATTTATGGGACATCAATGAACCCTCTGCTTAAAAAGAGAGCATACCCGATTCTCAATGAAACCCTATCAACCTTTGTCTGGGCCTAAGTTGTAATGCAAGGGAAGTTATTTCAGAGGTGTAGTCATCTTTTGTACTGCAGTGTACTGTCGCTAGGCGATAATGTAAACACAAGACGGATGTTACAGCCTAACATGGAATCCATCTTTCACATAAAAAAATCAATGAAATATTCTGTTCAAAAAAAACTATTATATGTGAATTATCAAAATTTTAAAAATTTAATGCTTTTATCCTTCTCGGATACTAAACGAACACTGATGCATCTATTCTTGTTTAAAAAATTCCACCCTGAGATAACTTCAATATGTACACAGAGTATACGCAACTGCAATTAACTTTCCTTGCATTTATAACCTTGGTCTGAGACAAAAAAAATAAAACATTTTTAGGTTTCTATCTGAAAATTAACATTTTCAACAGCGGTTTCTCTGCGCAGAGTTTTTCATCCAACAGAGGGGATTATAATGAAGAGTTAAACACGTTTGAAGGGACCGTTCATTTATTTGGGTAATTTCACGGTAAACTAATTAGCTTAATAGCTATTCATTTGTATTAGTCTTACTTTTCAAAGATATCTATGACCAGAGAAAAAGTCGATTTATCGTTTTTTTTTAGTAACAACAGTTAATAAAATCTAAAATTATCATATTTCAATGACATCTTGTGTCAGTCATTATATAGTAAAATTTAAAAACTTTTGATTTTAGAATTAGAAATTAACGTTTTTTCGTGTTAAAACATGATTTAACAAATTTACACGTGTATTCAAAGACGACTTTACCTCTCAGACAAAACGGTTCCCAGATTCAATAAATCACGGGGATTTCTGGGGAAAGAACACGTAACGTATCGAACCGTCAAATGTTTAAAATAAGTTATATTTTGAGATTAGACAATCATAAAATATTTTTGAAAACAATTAAAGATAACAATATTAACTATTAGATAATCCTTTGCGCTGGAATTCTGAACTCGGCTTTTTCTCAAGCCACAGTTGTATTAGAAAAGTAGGACTAATACCAATAAGCTAATAGGCTATTTAGTTTACCCTCAAATTAAGCAAATAAGTGAACGGTCCCTTTAATACAGAAAAACGACGATATCTCATATTTGCAAATTATCTTTTTTCCATCTGATAATCTGAGTTCGTTTCCCTTATGTCCATTTGACAGCCCAAATTTTTATTTTGAATAATCTTTTGTGTTTCTTTCTTTTTTTTGTGATTCTTAACAAACATTTTTTATATTTTTTTTTTATCAATTTTGATGGTTATTATATCGTTAGAACGGACGAGGGTCAACCCAGACTGAAATATATTTTCAATAAATGTGGAACTAACATCTACTTTTTTACTCTACAGAGGTTTGGTCCATCACCATCACCGAATTTTAAAGATATCTCATTGCTGTTCGCATAAGTGATCAGTTGTGAATCGGGCATGTAACTCTAAAGTTGGAGAAGCAATACAAACTACGTTCACAGTCCCTTTTTAGTAAAACATGCAAAGAAAAGGTAACTTGCACTGTACTAAGCAAAATTAAAAACTGTAACACTATAGTGCAGAGAGTTTTGAGAGAGTATAGAAAGTAAATAAAATGCGAAAATTGTGTTCAGAAGGATGAACATTTTAAAACAGAATACTATGTGTGTATGTGAAAAGGTCTTGGTAATTGAGTCAATCTAAAAAAATAAAAATAATTTTCTTATTTACAACGCATAAACGCCTGAATACACAATATTAATTAACGTCAGTAATTAATTAACTATGTGATGATGGCATATCATTAAAGAAAAAGCCTTTGTTCTACCCCACCTCCCCAGTCCCCATCCCTCACCAGTCTCCATCTCTCCCCAGTCTCCATCCCTCCCCAGTCTCCATCCCTCCCCGGTCCCCACCTCCCCAGTCACCATCCCTCCCCGAACAAGATATTTTAAATTATAAATTTACGCAGAAAAAGCTTTCTTAAGATTTTCAGAGAAGACACTATCAACTCTTGTATGATTAATCAGAGTTGATTTTGCGAACAGAGCCGGCGATTTAAAAAATTCAAGAAAATACGACTCGGGTCTAAGCTGTTGTTGAGCCTTATTTACGGCTCGGGCTTTCGAATTTAAGTTGCATCTATTTTTCAACAGAATTTAGTTCATAAACCGGTTTAATGTTGTATTTGGCGGATTTTCATAATTGGAATTGGTGCATTCCAGAGCCCGCGATTTAAAAGCTTCGGCTCGAGTCTTAATTCCTTAAACGTAGCTTTAAGACCCAATCTTAGACCCAACTCTGACGACAGCTAGTGGACCAAGGTCGGTTTTATTTTCATTGGGCTTAACTCCTTAAGTCGAGCCTAAGATCTCGCAGCTGTCAATCACGTGACACAAGCTCCACAAGCTGTCGTCAGAGTTGGGTCTTAAAGCTGCGTTTAAGGAATTAAGACTCGAGCCGAAGCTTTTAAATCGCGGGCTCAGGTAACGATAATTGGAATATTTAAATTTTGATTTTAAATAATAATTAAGTCTAAAAATATTTATGAATATCAAACAATGGTTTGAAGGGTTAATAAGACTTGAAGGAATTGCTAACTTAATTAAATATTTTTAACGAGATTCTTTTCTATTGTTGAACATTTTCATAAATTGAGAGCTGTTGAAAAAAGCTTATACACTAGTTTTTAGATACATCGTAATTCCATTTCGTCTGATAATTAATTCGACGGGCAACGCCGGGAACTTCAGCTTCCAGCACGACAAAATTTTCGCTATTGTTGACCTGAAAACCAACCCACCCTCTTTACCTAATAATATAAAGCGCTTATATAAATATCAAATCAAATATCATCGTAATAATACTTGATAGAAACTAATCCTTCCTCCTCGGAGTGGAATATTTAGACATATGTATAGAATAACACAAAAAGTAAATATATTTTATTATTCCTGAAATGTGAAAAACAATTTCTTTTGATATTTGTTCTTCAGAATTTTCCAGAACAACAATATAGGTTTCAGGGGAATATACTTAACTGAGGAATCATACCCCCCCCCCTCTCAAAAGAAATTCGAATCTTCCCCTTACCCCTAAGGGGACACTTATTTCAATTAGAAATTGGAAATGGAAAAGATTCGATTAACATATTTTTTGAAAGATAAAAATTAAATACTTAAATTTTTTAGGTTAACGTTTTTTCATTCAGAAAATACCCCTGACATACTTAGTTTATTTTTCATCTTTAAACATGTCCTACACGAGTAGCAGGCTCAGCGGGAAAACCAAAACTAAGATAAATACCATACTTAACATTATGTCACGGATCATTTTTTGTTTATCTAAAACTAAACAGTATACAATACATAGTGAATGGTGTTTAAAATTCTTATGAAGGAAATGAGCAAGAGAAAAATGATCAGGTTATCCAAGAGTTAAAAAATCATTTTGACTACAGCTGATGTGATTTTAAATGAATCCAATTTAAGAGAGTTTCGGGTCCGATTCACAATTGACTCATTTGACATATACAGGGTGTCCCACGAAACATGACAGTTAGTGAATAGTTTTGAATGTCTTCTTCCAATTATTGTATCGAGTATTACAGACTTTTAGCAGTTTATTTCGTTAAAGACATTTTTTTCTTAAATCTATTTTACTTTGAATCAATTTTACTACAATAAGATCGCCATATAATATTTTTTTTAACATTCTCTTTAATATCAAACAACTTAACTAATTCTGGAAGAGGACATTTTAAATTCTATTCACCAACTGTTATGTTTCGTGGGACACCCTGTATCTGTGTAAAAAGATATTGTTGCTTTCCGGCTTTAAAGGTCTTCAATTTCGACAATTTTTTTTGTCCCTGAAGCACAACTTTATTTTTCATGTTGCCTGAAGAAGGTTGATTTTTTCCTTTAATGAGCCGAGCATTTTTGTTTTCTGAAACAATATTTTCAAATTTAAATTTACAATTTATTGTTAGACGATAGCTTAATGTAATCACAGCTAGGGATGTATTGTATACGTGTACAATTATACAGAAGAAAGGGTGTCCAGTATTTTCTATTTTGAAAAACTCTTGATTTGATGACAATCGTTTTTAATGATTATCTTCAGGGGATGGGGGAGCCCCCCCCCCCTCCTCGACAGTGTAGGGTGAAACAAGTATTTAAACTCGTGGACACCCTTTAACAGAAGGTGGATACAATACAGGGATTAATAGACATATTTTAATTTGAGAGAAAAAGAGAGAAAACAATATGAAATATCAAATAATGATGCGAGTTCTAAATAAACACAATCAACACGACGTTAACTTGTAAATGTTTATGCAATAAACATTGATTGACAGTTAACAATGTTACAAAATTATATGAATTAAGGGCGTTTGGAAAAATTGGAACCTTAATGGATAAGGGTGACTAACATTTAGGGATGTTAAAGTTTTCCTTTTTTTGAAAAACGATCGTTTCGTTATGAAACGATCGTTTTTTCAAAAGCTATCGTTTCAAAAACAATCGTATAAAAAACCGTCTCACAAATCGTTTTTAAAAAAACAATCGTTTTCTATAACGATCGTTTTCTAAAAGTTCAAAATGAGTGGGTCATTTATAAAAACGATTGTTTTCGAAAACGATTAAAAAACGAAACAATAAACGATCGTTTTCAAAAACGATTAACAACCCTACTAACATTATCATTATCGTTTATCAAACCCAGTTTAACCTAAAATGAGCTGCTTAGTACTTATATTAATTTCACGGTCGCAAACCTGGTATAGCCGCGCTATGCTCAGAAGATGTCTTACACACATAACCCAAGACATGTGCTAGAAAAAATCAAAATTTCGAGATTGCACACTTTTGAGATTGAGCCAGAGATTTACAATATTTAGTGACTCATCCTTTCATTTTTCACGTTCTCATCTCATCATACTTTTCAGACATTTATACAACACAAATATTTTCAATAACGATAAGCTTGTACTTAAAATATATTATAATTGAATTCACTGGAAGAGCATGATGAGTATTTAATACAATAAACTTGAGTACTTAGTACTTGTAAGTAAAAATAAAAAATCCTCGAACGTATAGATATAATCCTCCAAAATAGGATTTGTTCTTACTATTCTGTAAATTTATCTCATTCCCTTTGATCTTATTTTCCTTGTTTCTATTTAGTGTGAATTAGTCGAGAGAGAGTCGGGACTTAATCCCCCTGGGGCTTAATTTTTAATCAAGATGTGAAATAGTAGAGGTGGTTAATGTATCTGAGAGTATGGAAATTTCATTAATTAACCCTCGATATGTATTTTATTCAAGGATTTAATATTTCTGCTTTTCTACAGTTTTCTATTTGAAAGGGTTCCATCTACATTTTTTATGTTCAACCTGAATTAACAGCCATTGGTAAATTATTTAAACTAAATTTCGTTAATATGAAATATAAAAATATAGTTATGCAGATTGCAGAACCATTGAAAATATTTCTAGAAATCCTCTATAAAGCCTGCTCTGGAAATTTTAGCGTTGAATACCCATAATCCCAATCTCTTAATCTTGACATCTCCAGTGAGCACTTTTAAATTGTACGCAGCTTTTAATCTCTTGAGTTTAGAAATTCGAAATTTCTCTCTTCTCTCAAAGATTAAGCGCAATATTCCAGATGTTTTCTGATTGTCTGTTAACTTTCCAGACGACACATGGATTAAAAAAAGATCAAGATCAAGCATTCATCTCAATATCCACAAGAGTACCCATCCTTGATCTTAATAAAGATGGGCATCCCCTTTTTATATTGTTTTAAAGCAATTAAGGATCTTGGCATTTAAAAGGCCCCACACAATATCAAAAGAAAATTAGCATATTCTAAAAAGGTATTCTACTGCCTACCAGTTAGCTTTATTGGATTTTACAAAATTTATACTTCAACAATGTTGCAAGTAAAAATTAGTAAAATTGTAATGAATAAAAATAGCTCTCTTTTAAACATACAATTGTGTATAACACGTAAATGCTAAGATATTGGAAAAGCCTCTAAAACTCTTGAAAACGAAAGTTTAAAAATGAATAAAAATCAATGTCCAACATTAGCGCCGGAAAGGCCCAGGGGAAGTTAATCTATTGTTCCCGGTTGAACAATGCACTTAATGAAACTGCAGTATCCAGCAAATAATATTTTTCAGCTCAGTGACAAAGTACACAAAAAAGTGTAAAATGTTCCGGGTTTATTGCAAGAAAGTGACAACTAGTATGGGACCGTGGCATCGTATATCAAATTATTTAACTCTTTCTACAAACAAAATTAGGTTTAAAACGTTATAATTCATCAAGTACGTTATTGCAGATTTGATTTTTCATTCTTCTTGTTATTCATGGAGTCCTCAAATAACTCCTTAAATCTCATAAAACTCCTTTGAACTTCTTTAAGTTCCTGTTTGAGAAGGAAGGGGGTAAGGTCCTCCTTGCTCTTTCCAATGGGTTCCCTGCAAAAAGAAATGTTGGTTCAAAGTATTGTGAAAAAATCCGTAACTTATGTGAAAATTATTTGAGAGTAAAGAAGTTTCTACAACCCCCCCCCCCCCCAAAAAAAAAGTCGTGACCCATTTATGGAGCATTGAAAATTAGCAGTTTGTCCAACGGTTAGATACTGATTCTGAGTGTTCCGCTTTATTTCTGCTTCTTATTGAATGTCGTCTTTATTCTTTGAAATAATTGGCGGCATTTATTTGTAAATCTAATTTTATAAGTACAATTCTTAAGTTAATAATCATAATTATAATCTTCTGGTTATTGTTTCAATAATCATACATGTAAAAGTAGGTTGACGACTGAATGTCACAAATAAATTTAAAGTTCAAAGACGACTTTTAAGTCGTCTTGCTACTGTCATGTTTCGTGGGACACACAGTACAGTGTACAAGAGTCAAAAGTTTGATTGAAAAAGTGGATTTGATTATTAACTCTTTTTTGATTAATTCCAACTTTTTATTAATAAAGTTTTGATTTTGTGTGTAGGAAGTTTATCCTAATATCAATATTGATTCTTTTTCAATGCCGGAGCTGAAAACTTTTGTAATTTGATCTAAGCTTCTTCTTGAACTATTTAATCCATTTTACCCGTAACTCATAATGAGCATTGTTTTGTAATCTGAATAATGAGAGAGATCTGGACTTCATAAAAACTCGTCTCATTATCATTATTACTAGCAAACAACCCATCAATCAATTAAATTTCTTGCCTTATGATTCAAAAAGCATTATATCGGATTAGAGTTTTTATTCATCTGACAATCAAAACTTTACATTGAGGAAAAAAAAATACTGATTGGACTTAATTGAAAAACAAGGAGCATAAACTTTAAAATTCCAAAACTCATTGGGAAAAAATCCTAAGTCGAAACAAAAAATAAGACCAACTTTATTATGAAAAAATCCCAAAGTTTAAAATCTTAAAAAAAATAATCAGCTAATTATTATTATTAATTTTAAAGTAAAACTATATAACCTAAAAAAAGTCAAGCAGGTTTTGTGATTTTTTAGCCGTATTCTCGACATTTTTCACTACAATCTATACCATTTACTATTATAGTGGGTACTTTAATTTAAAGGATATAAGTTTGATTCTCAGTTCTGACGGAAGTACACTAAACAGATTAAAAACAGGAATGGCTGTGTCCAACGAGCTAATTAAACCCAGGCCACCAGGGGGATTTGAACCAATTTATTTTATGAATAAATATAAAATTCAAAAGTTTTCACCTCTGAACCGTTACCTGATTAATATTGACCCCTACATCTGAATCTGAACCGGATCCTGATTAATATTGACCGCTACATCTGAACTGTTACCTGATTAATATTGACCCCTACATCTGAATTTGAACTGTTACCTGATTAATATTGACCCCTACATCTGAATCTGAACTGTTACCTCATTAATATTGACCCCTATATCTGAATCTGAACTGTTACCTGATTAATATTGACCCCTACATCTGAATCTGAACTGTTACCTGATTAATATTGACCCCTACATCTGAATCTGAACTGTTACCTGATTAATGTTGACCCCTACATCTGAATCTGAACTGTTACCTGATTAATATTGACCCCTACATCTGAATCTGAGCCGGATCCTGAAGCTGCCAACTGTATTTGTCCAGACCGCCCTGAGCTACTGGAGGGGGAGTGGGCGGGGAGGTAGGGTTGCTGGGGGGCAGGACCAGACCCTTCAGAGTAGTTGAAAGTCATATAAGTTGAAGGAGGTGGGGCAGGGTTGTATATTGGCCCCAGGTTGGTTGGGACGGGGAAGGTGGGATGGGAAGGAGGATGGTAAGGAGGCGGGGCTGTAGGTGCCCACACACCCGCCTGTGGCGTGGGTAGGGGACCTAATGTGTCTCGATCTGTTTCGGAATTTGTCCCATCAGAATCCTAAAAATAATAAATTCAAAATGTAAAATAAGAATGATCCAAAAATCGATGAGAATTTTGCCGATTACTTCTGATAAACTACGACTGAAAGAAGTGTTTATCTAGGAGTTATAAAATCAAAGTCCACGGTGTTGCGCAACATTTTTATACAGTGCATTTCTAAATAAACCGGATGCGGCATTTAATTAAAGGCATTTGGCAACCTATCTTAAGAAATTATTTTTTGCTTTTAAGAATAAAGATATTAAGAATTTATTAATGAAGACTGTAAGAATGTCTAATTATAAACAAATTAATTCATATCTCCGGTAAATATGAAAGCAAAAATTGGCAGACTACATTTTTGACAAAGCAGCTTTGTGATTATTGTTTCATTAAAAACAATTGGGTTGCCTATAATGAATGCTGCAAACTATTTCTAATGTCAATTACGACTTTAAAGATTTTGATAATGTTTTTAAATATTATTCTGGTTTATTCAGAATTTCAATGTAAAACTGTAAAAAAGGCTGGATCTACTATTAATAACATATAAACAAAATTTAAAAATTTTAAAAGAACTATATTTTTTATCAAGAATATAGACTTGAGATTGTTTTCTTGATAATTTATATTTTACCTTGAGATTGCAATTAGCTAGTGCTGCCGCGATATCTCCGAATGTGTAATAGCACTGCTCAGAAAACGTTGATTTATTCACTGTATGTTTTATAAACCCCGCCTGAAACAAAAATAAAGAATATCAATAATAAAAAATATATATATATTTTTATACATTTAATGATAAGAAAGATTTTAAAATGTATTGTTAATATTAATAATTTGATTCTTTTAGTAAAATATGATATTATTATAAATATTAACAAAATCTTAGCACGACCTAGAAGTTTTAGTTCCAGTTTCTTCGTCAATAAATACATTTTTCATGAAAAACAAAAATGTATTATGCACATACTTTTTCGCCAAGGGGGAAGAGTAAAAATAACAAATCGCAAAATAAATCAGTGTATTATTATTGATAAATAACACTAATATATGTAACTAAGTTGAAAAAAAGAATAAATGGGACGAAACGTGTCTAGCATTGGAAAGATTAGAAAATTTTTTTTTAAATGATTAAAAAAACTAATCATGATCATCTATATATTTTTTAGAGATTTTTCAATCTTTTAAAGACACTAACCTTAAGCATTTGAGTAGCATACTTCTTAGCTTCTCTTCTATCCGTGAATCCTTGAACTTTGCTAAACAACCAGTCTACTACCTCGGAACCTACAGTTTAAATCATCATTAAAGGTTTGACTGTTTAGTAGACGAGATTTTAAATCACCCACCAATTAAAGAATTTATTGCAAGATTCACAATGGTACCATTTACGTCTTTGTCTTAGCAAAATTTAAAGAGTTATCCTTGTTTTTCTAATCGAAAATTGATAATGTTCAAATACAGTTTCTCAGTGAAAGAAGCTTCCCTGTATCTCTTTAAATGGAGGGTCACTTACTTGCACAGTTTTTTTTAGAGGTGTTAACAAATTATTTGCTTTGAATATTGAAACACCCCCCCTCTCCTCTTTCTAGGTCTTAAATATCATGTGTGCCGTGTGCTTGGTAAAACTAGCATATTCTGTCAAAATCGTTCCATTTCGGTTAAAATTTATATCTTGAAAACGTCTTTAAATATATAAAAGGAAATGTACAATGGGGAAAATATACTTCAATGCATCAACATTTGGGAAAAGTTTTCATTAGAAAAGGCTAAACAAAATCACGACTCAAAGTTGATCAATTTGTGAAATTTAAAACACGATTGAGTTATTGATCTATTAATTAAATGATTACCTATAAAAGCCTGATGAATAGTAATTTTTAACCAGAGTCTATCCCGAACCTCAAGCCCTGAATCTTGTCTTTGCATTGCTGAACATATACTCTTCATTCCACTCTGGATAGTTAGTGGACCAGCATAGTACTTTTCCTAGATATAGGATAGTTAGTGGACCATAATGGTTCTTTTCCTAGATATAGGATAGTTAGTAGACCAGCATAGTACTTTTCCTAGATTTAGGATAGTTTGTGGACCAGCATAGTACTTTTCCTAGATATAGAATAGTTAGTGGACCAGCATAGTACTTTTCCTAGATATAGGATAATTAGTGGACCAGCATAGTACTTTTCCTAGATATAGGATAGTTAGTGGACCAGCATAGCACTTTTCCTAGATATAGGATAGTTAGTGGACCAGCATAGTACTTTTCCTAGATATAGGATAGTTAATCGACCATCAAAGTCAAATACCTATAATAAGTACCAACCAACCAACCAATTACCAACCAACCAACCACCCACCCA
>NW_019397341.1:0-77534 GCF_000591075.1 Eurytemora carolleeae
CAAAATTTGATAGGTTTAAATATATTGTAAGGTTCAGACATTCAGGGTTGCCCACAAAGAATGAGACTTCAGAAACTACTGCAGGAACTGCAGAGAAGTAATATTAATTATTCTCTGCAATCGTAAACATGTTTCTTTCTTTGCCTAATAGATAAATAGCCATCACATTAAGAAGACGACATTTAAAGAAGTTGTTTGAAATTGTAAAAAAAGGAGGTAGTTTAATTTAGATTTTAGCAGGTAAACTAAGTCAATTTTCGTATTGTGGGAGCAGAGACAAATTGTTCAGGGTAGTCTGAAGAATAAAAATTATTAAAATCACAATATTTACTGTCATTACTTAGGCGTTACAGATTTTGTAAAAAAAAAAGTTTCCTTTGCAATTTTCTCTTAACACATTGCACATTTTCACACAAGGGTTCCCTTCAAAACTAAAGTGTATTTTATGGTGCGTCATTTTTAAAATTGATATTGCTCTTAAAAATAAGCCATTTTTTAGGCATATCAGAATTTAGATTTGGAAGAAAAAAGTTTTACAGTTTACATTAAGAGGAATCATCCTTATTACATATTAACACTGAAATATAAAGATCTAAATATAAATTTATTGCGTGATGCGGCTGGATTTTTAAAAATCACACTTTAAAGGCCCTAAATATACCATTTAAAAAAGTAGTTTTTCCCGGAAGAGTCAAATGCGGTGGTACGGAAGGGGAAATAGTGGTGGCTCATGGCTGCCGGAAGAGAAAAAAGCTAATATGTGGCACGGAAGGGGAAATAGTGGTGGCTCATGGCCGCCTGCCTTCCCCCGCTCGATGTGCACCCGCTTTATAAAACCCATATTAGGAAAAAAAATAAAGCTCAAAATCTATATTAAACCACCCTGACCATAATTACCAATCATAAACAACATATAAAACAGCATTTTTAAAATGTTGTCAGTGCTCAATAATATACCAAATTATTGTTTCTTGTGTTTACAAAAATATACTTCAAACAGCTTTATAATGTATACTATCAATAGGTTGTTAAACCCTAACCTGGATCTGGATGAGTTATTTATTGAGAAATGTGCGCGAAGCGCCAAAAAAATCTGTTCTTTTAGCTTCTTCTCATGTATTTCTTAGTGTCTCTGAGTCCCTGGCCTAGTCATATTTACTTCACAATTCTATATTGTTATTCTTCTTAGATTGTCAGGTTTTGTGTAACCTTAAATGGTATATGCATTGTAATACTCATGCAAAGTAACATTATACATTTTTTAGAGGATAAATTAAGACTGACTTTCTTTAAGTCAAAAACGAGAAAATAGTAAGAAATTCTATTAGAAATGATGCGCGAAGCACCAAAGAAAAACTTCGGTATTTTTTCTTAATTGAAAAAATTTGATAAAAAATGATTCACAATCATGATCATGCTGGAGCCAAGCGAGGGAGGGGGCGAGAGGGGGGTCGAAACTCGGTTCGCCCCCCCCCCCTTAGTTGCGCTGCACTGTAGATTACACCAGAGACAGTATTATTAAAAGCTTAATAAAACTCGGCGTAAATCATCTTGTTCTGAGTGACTGAAATGGATTTTAAATGAATCCCCGCGAAAAAAATGTAAATAAGATTAAGGTACAAGAAATAGTTTGAGAAATATCTTAAAATGAACAAATTGTGACATTGTCGATTGATGAGAAAAATAAAAAATCTGAATACATATGTAAGTTTAATAAATTAGAGCCTGCCTCTGGCTCTAGGGGGGGGGCCGAGGGGGGTGCATGTCTAGAGGGAACACAGGGGCTACGCCCCTGTACTGAAGGTATATACAGTTCATAAGAATCTGGTATTTGTACAGTCTAGGAGAGTACATTTGTTTATTGTTAATTGTTTACTTCAAAATAAGTTTAATATGCATGTAACATATTATTTAAATATTTAAGTCAACACTATAAGCCAAATTTTCATGCAAAGAATATAATTTGATTAAAGTTTACAATAAACTACTCGTGATTCAAGCTTAATTATAATTGACGACATTGTTCTGCAATTCCCTTTACTGTATTCATGTTGTCTGTACCAAAAGAGTGTTCGTGTGGGATAACGAACTCGACTGCAAAGCAGTGCGACTGGCTTTATCATGCCAGACCAGCGCCATTTCCCTTCCCTTTATTCTTATTCCCTGATGAAAATACAATAAGTTGATCATTGTTGGTCGGCAGATGCATGATCAATGATCCCCGCAAAATGGTCTTCAAATATGTGTGCATTGTGCATATGGAAAAGGGGGGCCTAATAAACATGGGAATTAAGAGAACGAATTCTAAATTTTCTTTATACTATCTAATTTCAATGGTCAAAATATAGTTACATCTGCTAGAGTGTATTTTATGTAAACGGTTAAAGATTGTTTTGTTATTCTGCAGAACTAGAGATTTTTCAAAAAAAAGGGTTTTGTGGAGTAAAACCTAAATATTTTTATCGTAGATAAAATAAGTTTTCATTAAAATCTATCTTTAATTTGAAAAGAGTTCCTCGAAAAATCTATGATTATGTTTCAGGTTTTTGTACTCTACAATAACTGGAGCAGTGAATACATGTTTTCAGTTAATATCTACTCTCCTTGCATTATCCTGCCCTACGCTTCTTGCGGCCTTCCAGATACTTTCTGCCCAGGTAGTGTACTCAACATAACAAACGTTAAAAAGTTTTTAAAAACGAGTGCTTGGAAAATTAACATTTTTCTCATGGATTCTAAGATTTCTGTTTACATGTCATTGTTCAATATAAAAATTCATCTAAAAACAAACCAAAAAAATTAACAACCTTTCGTATTTCAGCGGCCGACTTCAAAGTTTTATCTTGACAATGAGGTTTGGTTTGGGTTAGAAGTTGGTACGTTTATTATTCTACCTCTCTTCATTCTCACAATATTCGGAACAATTAACTATTGCAAGGTAAGATAGTGTTAACGTCGGTTAATTTAATTTGTAATTATTTTTCTAAGTTGTACATTTTTTCAGTGCGGTTTTCTATCCAAATTATTAATGAATTAATGTTATTATCAATTGACGCTTTTTTTGTAATAAAAAATGAAAAATTTGTGTTAAGATATCAATAAGCTCCCGACCCATGCCATCATCTGAGTTAGTAGGAGTGAAGACTAATATTGGTCTGGTAGTGATTACTAACATCAGTATTTTCATTTTTCTCATTCAGGTAATAACTCATTTAATGTATACAGTTATAATCATATGTGTTTTTTATTTTCATAATACTGTATACGGTTTACTCTCAAAACACTTTTTTTAAATACGCGCGTAAAAAGTTCTCTAATCTGATGGAGCTTATTCTTTTGGCAGAATACCAAATGAATTATTAATCAAATTCATATTATTTTACCAAAACTGTCAAAGTACAGATTTAGGAAAGAATGCGATTCAAAGGGAAGGATAAATTACATCCAAATTCTACATAAATAAATCAGCATAGATGATACACTTTTAATGTCTACTGATCGTTGACTAAGAACGTACCTCGAATTCTAACTTGGTATTCAGATTGTTTTATAGATTTAAAATTCTCCGCTATAAATGTACACTAAATTTAGCAAAACGTGAGAAAAAAGCTATTATCAGAAGACTTAATTTTTTGTTATCGATCAGGAATGTCTTATGCTTTGGCTATCACAATTGAATTCTAAAAGCGCACTGGACATGAATGTAAAGGTAATATTTTTTGAGAAATTCAAAATACATAATATCTACATTTCTCCTTAATCAATAAAAGTATTATAAAAGTCCTCTTAAATGTTTTAATAATCCTTGTTGATATCCTAGAATATGCACGAACTGGTCTCTGTATCACTACTGTGTGTAAGAATGGGATTGAATCTGATTCAGTTTTTAGTCCCCCTCGTCGTTCTGCACATTTCTAGTTCGTGTTGCTATAAATGCTGTTGCCCAGCAATTAATCAGCTGGAGGAAACAAGGTAATATTCCTACAAATAACAAGTTCACTAACTTCCCGATATATTTAAAAATTTTCTCGACTGCTAAAAGATCTATCTTAAAAGCACTAAAAGTATTAATTATATCTGGTAGATAAATTTTAATGGCTCTGTAGACTGTAATAAAAAAATAAAAAAATATTTTAAAAAATGAAAAATAAAAGTTATTTAAAAAAATACAAAATATTAACTTTTATCATTATTTTATGGTTATATTTATAAGTTCATACTATAATTATTATTTTTAGATACAAACCTGTAAGTAGAGTTGCTGAGAATATTAATCTTTAAACAGATATAATCATAATGTGAAAACAGATTAGCAATGCCTTCCGTAGTTCACATTTTATTTAAATGTAAAAAAAATTTATTATTCACAAAATTTAAAAATCGGCAATCAAATACTCCATCTTGTGAAGTTATGTAAATAAATTAATTTTGAAATGAATATATATTTAATATTTCTTGATTAAAATGCTGTGCCACATGTACTGAAATTTTTCTCTTGTAAAATTTGTCAGAATTTCAGTTACCCCAATTTAAATTATATTCTGTTAAAGAAATTTAAGAAATATTGTACAAATTTGATAGATATGCTTGTTAAATTAATTAATTGTTTTCCGATTAAAGAATGAAGTAACTGTAAATGGTTTATCTACAATCTTTTTGAATAACTTCCTTTTTTCGTTATTGACGAGATGATTTTACTATAATTTCAATTCTTCGTCATTGTAATGCACATTTTTGCAAATGAAGTTGAAAACAAAGACTTTTCACTAATAATCATGTTTATTGTGACATATTGTAAATGAACGAAACTCATTTTAACAAAAATATTTTCAAAATAACAAGGTAATAAACATTTAAAATTCTTAGTTTTTAATTTTATTATTATATTATATACGTAATCCGATGATTACGTAATAACTGAAATGATAAATATGTTATGTAATGAGTAATGATCAATGTCGTCTATTTGTGCATAATTTTGCATATTTTCAAAAATTAATTTAAACAAATTTAAACTACACCATTTATATATGTATTTATATCTTTGTGTGTGAATAAATCTTTATAATATAGTAATATACATTAAAAATTCTTAATTATTAATTTTATATTTATTAAAGTAAATGGTTTATCTTCAACAAGCAAATGTCGATGAAATAAATTATAACAATTTTATCGATCATGATATTGTGCACGACATAATAACTCTCTTCGGCAAAGGTGTGTTTTTTCGGTCTGAAATATACAAATTGGAAAAATTAACATATTAATTGTAATTCATAAGTACCGAAAACCACACGTAAAAATTAGTTTTACCTGTTATAACCATTCTTGGTTCCCCGCCCTCGGCAACACTGCACAAATTCAAGTGCAGAAAAGATTTTCCCTTAACAAATTTACTTTTATTTACATTTAATTGCTGTAGTGTTCTACTGGAAATTACACAATATAACTGACCTTACCCAAAATATGGACTTGCAATATACTAACTTATTTACAGCGTTTATATTTTATTTTGTGCCTTATACATGGGAATTAAGTGACGACCTTTATATCGTCTTCCATCCATGCGGCATTTTTTCATGACCGCAATAATTACGATTCAATAAAAACATCTAATATCGACAACGCTTGGTCTTAAGATTTTCAAAATGTGGTCTACTATTTTTCTATCTTGAAAATTGACGGAGATATTGCATAGTTTGAACAAATTTCAGTTTTTAAGATCCAAGGAAGGAAGACCACTATATGAGAAAGCTCGTCAGACGTACAGCCTTGTTTTGATAATTTCTTTGTCATGCATTAAATATCAGAAATAAACGACGGCTTTCAAGTCGTCTCTGAATTCCCATGTTAATTGGGACACCATGTACATAAATACCAATAATTAACTTTAGAAAATACAAACCATCATGGTTTAAAATTTCAATCGAGGTTAAGGTGAAGTAAAGTGAAATGGCTGTAATTAAAACAAATTATTAGAAATGTTCAATAATATCATTTTTTACCTTGTTTCCCCACTTAACAATCTCCGCTATTTCCTCATTTGATGGGTAGGTACCAAGCTTTTTCTATTTGAATTGTTTAATAGAATAATTTTGTGTTTAGAAAATAGTATAATACAGTATGATCTCTAAGAAATGTAACAAGGTAAAGGCATAAGAAGCATCCAATCTACAAATAATTGAAAGGTCAAATTCATGAAGAATTACTTGTAAGATTATGTGACCTCGTAGCTCATCTAATTTTGATTTTACGACCAACCCAAATATAAAATAGAAAATTTATTTGGTTGCAAATATAAAGTAACAAATTTATCTGGTTGCAAAAATTTAAAGTTTTTTGCTCTTCTCCAAAGTTGTTCTGTAGAATTTCTTAAAATTTTTTAAATTTGCTTAAATTTTACGTGATTTGATTTCCAGAAAATGGAAATAGTATGCAGAAATGCAAACAAATCATGTATTTTTCTGCAGTAATACTTATTTCTGATATTAACAAAACGTTAGTACAAAAAATATGTATAAAACTATACTGCAGCAGAAGAGCATACATAGCTTATAAAGATGTTTTCACAAAGTCACATCAGTAGAATAAATATATATGTATGCACACACATTTTTACCTTAGAAAACATCAGCTTATCGTTAATCTTAATTTCAAAGGCATCTGAAAAAAAAACACTTTTTTAATTTCCATATTCTTGCAAGAAAAGAGTTAATTAAATTATGAACTATTCTTTTCATATCAAAAATAAATCCGCGTTTTTTTGTGAATTCAGTCAATAAAGAACAATTACAATTTACTAAGTTTAAATCTATCTAGTAAGAGAACGTTTTTTTGATAAGGTTTCCGAAAAGGAGTAAACCAATTTTTTTAAACTAACAATCACTAAAACCTTTATTTTATTAGTGAAAACTAAGGAGTTGGGTGATACTGATATCAATAGCATTAACAATGAAATAAAATAAAGTGAAGGGCGCAAGAAGATAACAATTAGGTTATAAACTTTAATACTTTTTTTTTACAAAATCACATGATACAAAGCTTGTTATTTTGCATTTAGAACTATCATAATGTACCAATGAATTTTTGCCATTTGTTAAATAATTCCGAGCTTAAATTATTAACTTAAAAATGGTCCTATTTAACTATTAGTTAAACCAGTTAAAACACCTGTAATACTTACCGTCAGAGCCAACCTCTGTTGATATATCGGCTTCCGGTGTAACTAAGAGAATTTCTCTTTAAACAATAAGTTAGTATTTGATACTGACTGAATATACGTGTTATCTTATCTGATAAAACACATATCATGATTTTATATTTGACCCTCTGGGGTTTAAATATCTAACTTTCCTGATAAGTGAGTCAACCACTTCACAACCGTCTCTAAAATTCATCATTTTAATTTATAAAAAGTATTAAATTCGTTAAAACGATTAAATTTCGTTAACTTTTTTAAAAGACCATTAAAACATACAGTGAAACCCTTAATAACGAATACATCGAAAGAATTCATCAAATGTCGTATTCTTCACTTTCTGATAATGAAATGTTGCAGATATTTCGTTTTTTAATTAAATGATTATATGGAACTCTTTAAAACTGTTCCCGCATATTCATGACTGTTTATTTATTTTCGCAAATACAGAAAGGAACTGAGTTTTTGCCACAAACTCAAATATTCTTATCCCTATATCTTGGCAACCCAATGTCGTAGACCTTAGATATTTCAAACTATTAATTCTGTTAGATCAAATAATCTAAGTTTGAAATATGAAAGGGTTAAACCCACTGGTTGCAGAGATATAGAAATTAGAAAATTTGAGGTTGTGGCAAAAACTCAATTCCTTTACGAAATATAGTATAAAACTCATTGAAAAACAGTCAAGACGACATTTGATAAATTCTTCCGATGTATCCGTTATTAAGGGTTTCACTGTAGTATAATTTATTGACCTATTCAGTATTCATGGATCGAGATTAGAACTTGTGCGTGTTGTTTACCTGTGCTCTATAAAAATCCTAACTGTAGGAGGAGGGGCCTCTGCAACCCGTTGAGGAAGTCCAGGCCCTGTTGCAGGAGGCCCTACATCGGATAGATCTGGCATACTACAATAATAATTTTTTGGTATTAAACCATTTCTCGTAATTTAGCATTTTTTGTTTTTTTTTACTTAATTTTTTTTCTATTCTAATCTGAATTTGCCAAGACGAACACCAAATATCAAAAGACATGCGTATTATTTCCTAACATATGTCTTATCCTTCCAGTTTTATCAAATAATTAGTTATCTTAAGCAAACGTTTTAAAAAGACCTTAAAGGGAGTGACCGGCTATGTAAGGTAGTTGAACTGAGTATGCAGTGTTGTGGAAAACCTCTTTCGGATTCATTTGAGACATATTAAACTTTTTAAAGATCTGTAAATCCTGAGTTTGAGCGCAAATTATTTAATAGTTTTAAAAAAACTAATTCTGGAAACGTATCCACCCCCAAAGTAGGAGTTTTGAACATCGAATTTGCACTCAAACTCAGGATTTACAGATCTTAGAAAAGTTTCATATGTATCAAATGAATCCGAAAGAAGCTTTCCGCAACACTGCATACTCAGTTCAACTACCTTACATAGCCGGTCACTCCCTTTAATAAATGAAAATGTATTTCTTAAATAGTAAGAAAAAAGCTACTGTAGAAACATACACAAAAAATAGAAAGAAAACAAAACAAAAATAAGAGTTGTTTGAAGAAAAATTTTAATTGCATGCCGGGTTCGGTAGTATGGAAGGCCAGCCACAACAATTTTCTATAGAAAATGGACATAAAGAACTGTGATTAAAAGAAAACTGCTTTTTACTTGATTTACGAAAAATCAATATTTTACTATGCCCTTCAAGTAAAACTAACGCATCGACATTTTAAAGTCATATTTTGATATCTAATTCAAACTCCGTCGAAAATGGCTTAAAGCACTTAGGACTAACCAGAGTTAGAGTCATTCGGTTTCTTCCATTTGAAATCTTGCGCGTTTTGGTTTATAATTAAACAATCTTTAAACTCACGGATTTGTTTGTTTTAGACTCGTCATTAAAAATGTATTTGCCGGCAAAAAAGTATTTAATAAAAAGGGGGAAAAAATTATGTTTAATAGGAAAAATTGTTAGCGAAAGTCACGGTTTTCTGGAATATTGACAGAACCGTTAAATCCACGTTAAAGGACTTTATATACAATAATTAATCCAGCAAACAAGAATTAAATAGCAGAGACAAAAAAGGGGTTTAATCTCAAGGATTCGATAATGTAATAAGATGATATTGCCTTAAGAGAGTTTGAAGATGGCGAGGGCGAAAAAATGAAGAAAATGTGACTAAGACTAAGAATTGTTTTTAACACTAGCCTTCCAGGCTCCAGCCCCCTTCTTTAGTTAATTATGTTCATTTCCTCTATGCCATGCAAAAAACAAGGGTATGGCCATACACATTTATTTACTTATGCTTTAATTCGAACAGTACAAAGGGTGCAAAATAAATCACAAATAATCAATTACCCCAAGAATAAGATTTACTTTGGCTCAAATAGGTTTATAAAACAGAATTTTGTTTAAATGCATATATATGTATTTTTTATGCATGTATGGGTGTTTGTTATTTGAATCCAATAAACGTCAAAATGGCTGAACTGATCTTGCTCAAATTTTGTGTGAGGCCTAGTACATAATAAAGCTCTTTGCTCATACATATATATATATACTGTACTAGACTATATATATGTACTAGATTACATATATATATATATGTGAGCAAAAAGCTAAATTTATATATAGATTATAAAGATATATAGTTTTAATTTTCCTTCTTATGTTTTCCCAATTTTCAGATAAACATATTCATTTACCCACTATTAATTTATAGAAATTAGACCATTCATTTGCAAATTATAATTGTTTGATTTTAGTGAAAACAGAGCCAAGTCTGGTAGGCTGTTGTCTAAACTACTTAAACATAAACATTTTCTATTTTAAGATATAAATGATGTTAATGTAACAGCTGGAGCTGGAGCTGAAATTGTTAAAGGAATTGAGTTTTTGCCACAAACTCTGATTTTATAATCACTTTATCTTTGGAACCAAATGTTGCAGACCTTAGATATTTCAAACTATGAATTCTGTTAAATCAAATATCTGAGTTTGAAATATCAAATGTTTACAACATCGGGTTCTAAAGATATTGAGGTTTAAATATTTGATTTTGTTCCAAAGACTCAATTCCTTTAGAGAAAATCTAAATACTAATCTAAATAATTCAGGTTGGAAAAAGATTAAAGATTAGAACCGTATTGGAGGCATGCTCGGTTCTCTACCGCTAACAATTATTTAGAAGAAGAAAAAAAACATCCAGGTACACAGCGACACAGCTATACACGTAGGTCAACCTCTAGCTGTGGGCTGACGGACTTGAATCCTGATCAAGCGAAGATATATCTTACAACATTGCTCCAGGGTATCCTACTGTGTCCGAGTACTTCTGTCCTCCACACCATACTGGATGGTTTGGATACTAGAAACCTAGCCTGGCCTCCGTTAATATATATATATATATATAAATATAGCAACAGCCACTGCACACATTGAAAAGCATATTTTATTATAATTTTTTTTAACCCGCTATTAATTTTTATATAATTATACAAATTGATACACCAGACGTACTTAGAATGAAGAAAAACCAATGCTGGATGTGAGACGATCTAAACTATCTGTGGGTTGAATACATTATTCTGCATTAAGAATGGACTTTGCAAAAAGTAAGGTATAATAACCTATTTGTAGAGAGTCAACAAAAAAAAGGATTCCTACAATCTGCATCGTCGTTTCCTAAAACTCACTTATAGCCTGTAACGGACTGGAAACTGAAAACTGTTGTGACTCTTTTTCTTTAAGGTGACTACGTGCAAAAATGAATGTCTGATTCACAACGGTACCCTAATTTATTGCTTAAGAAACAAAGGATAAATTAACAGAATCACTTTGCAAGCTAGAAAAACGACACTATCTTCCACATTATTGATCAGATTAACGTTTTAATGGTACCGTTGTGAATCAAACATGCCATTCTATCAATGGAGGGTTTCCATAAAACTACGTAACATCCCCTTTAAATAGATTTCTTAAGTTCTTTTCTTTATTTCAAATTCTAATGTGCACACTGCATACTTCACAGGAATTGACATATATTTATATTTAAAGTTGTAAAAGCATTACAAAATAAGATTGATTGTATAATCTACAATGGTGTATCTATAAAAACGCTACCCTAAAAAAACGCTACCCTAAAAAAACGCTACACTAAAAAAACGCTACACTAAAAAAACGATACATAGGCTATATTCGCTACAAGTTTATTGCCTGTTTCTGTTTGTGTATAAGATTTTAAAATTCACATAGTCGTAAATTGAAAATAAATCATAAGTTTATAATTTAAGAGATATATACTCATGTTCCGGAAGACTTGGTAAAGTTTTTACAATATATGTAAAATAAACTAACAGAATCAAAACTCTTAACATGGTTGCTGAATAATTACTGAAGTAAACAATGTGTATAAAGAAAAGGTGTATACTGTGTGGTGACCGCCAACCTGTATATACGGATTGAGGGGGGAGGGGAGTAGTACTATACTGAACAATACCTTGAACTTGTTACCATGTACATGGTTACGAAAATTTTAAGGTGGTGACCAAATTAAAACAACATATAAATTATATATATTTTATATATATTTTATTTTTGAATAGTATATAGCGAATATATATCTCTATAAATTATAAACTTATACACACACAGAAACAGGCAATAAACTTGTAGCGAATATAGCCTATGTAGCGTTTTTTTAGTGTAGCGTTTTTTTATTGTAGCGTTTTTTTAGTGTAGCGTTTTTTTAGTGTAGCGCTTTTTTAGTGTAGCGTTTTTATAGTGTAGCGTATTTATAGTATGACCTCTACAATTGGCCCAAAAGGCTTCATAGCTGATGCAATAATGTTTTTTCAAGTTCTATCAGTGTTTTAAATCCATAGAGAATAGAATATATAGAGAGGAATTTAATGGAAAAAAGTGTAAAACGGCCATTTTGTTGTACAGTTTCCATACTGCAGGTGTACTTCACATATTTATGCTATATAACCTATTGGGCCCTGGAATATCATTATATAGAAAATCTAAAATTATTGTTAAAAGAAAACCAAATTATGAAGTAGGCTGGTTTCATAATTGACCAATGATCATTTCACATAGACTCCACTTTACAAACGATGATTTTCCGTTTTAACTATAAATCAAATGATGTTTTAATTCAACTAATTCAATATAAAGTTTATTTAACAGTTTAAAAAATTCGAAATTGAAATGAATAGTCTAGGGAACATACTGTATTAATGTACTCTACTGCATATAATTTGTGAACATTTACATGATTTGTACACTTTGAACTTCCTTTCAGGCTGAAAGGGACTGAAAAAATTCATACCGAGAGATTCTTTTAATTCCTCTCTATACATTCTATTCTCTATGTTATAAATCTCCAACCTCAAAGCAAAAAAGTTCATGAATCCGACGCATATATTTCCATCGAGCGGTTGTTTGTAAAACTTTCAAAACTCCAAGAAAAAATTCAATCTACAAAATTCAAAAACTCTGAATCTCGATCCCAGTGGGAATAAGTATTTCATGACGTGACATACATTTTTCTGAATTGCAAAATATTACGAAGTTCATTGTGTACATTGCTTACTGAACACTGAACAGTGTTCTTTGTAAGCAAAACAGCAGGAGTTCAATGTGTACATTACCTAAGGAGAAATATAACACACACTCTAAGAAATCTCAAATTTTCATCTAACAAAATTTGTTGGAGCACCGGACTCAAATACACCTTAGTAGAATCATTCGTCAAATTTTGTTGAATGTATTTTCAGTCGCCTTAATTTAAAGTTTGTTACATGATCTATCAACCGGTGTTTGTACGCTCGCTGTGCCGCGCCTCCATATAATTATCATCTCACAAAGTTTGTTTCATGTCGATTCAACCAGCGACACTGCGCGGTTTAAAAATTAGCATGCGTCAAAATTTGTTGGATGTCCCTTCAACTTACTGCGCAACTATGTAATCATTTGTTATATGATTATTCAGCTTTGAATCTTGACCCGTCAAAAGAGGTTGTTACAGGTGGCGCCACCTATTCTCTCAATATTTGTTTTAACTAGATTCAAATTGTTTGTTACATAAATATCCGGCTGTTATGTAAAATTTCAATTTTTTTATACAATTTATTAGTTTTTAAAACGCATAAATCTGCAAAAATGCAATTGATAAAAACAAAAATTTAAACATCATAAGTTTAAAGTTTATCACATTTGTTTATAATACAAATACATGAGGCAGAAATATAAGATCTATAATACAAATCTTTAAAGTAACATGCACTCATGCAGCATAAGTTTTGCTGTTTATAATACACTAATTATTACAATTCAAAGCTTAAAGAACTGGACATCAATTAATCACCAATTTAGACAACATTTGATTCTTGTAGAAGTAGATTCTTCAGTCTGAATTATGGAAGATTTGGTTTTGCATTTATACTCTCTTTCAAGCAAAGCATTGAAAATGCAAGCATTAGTTTGAGAGAGTGTACAAAGGCTTAAACAAGTTTTAATTTTGTTCTTCCAATTTCTTGGAGGTTTCCCTTTAAATCTTCTTGATATCTCCAAATTTCCAGATCGAATTAACGTAGGTATAAGCGCTGTCGGCTAACAGACTAAACTGTCCTGTCACTAATTAGAAAATCAGCTGATTCTCCCCCTCCAGCCAGCCGTGCGAGCCGTGCCAGCCCGGCAGATGGTTCAACGTTTGATTGATCATAAATCAAAATTTGTTTAATCTTACACAAACTAAAATATCGGCTAATTACAATGAAAGAAAACTGTCACATGACAAAAGAAAGATGTCATATAACAAAGTTTGACACATGCTGAGAGAACAATGTGTAAGCAATTAACAAGTTTTGTTAGATTGTAATTTTGAAAAATATTTAACAAAATTTGAGTAATGAAAGAAGACATTTGAAATATGAAAGAAGAACTTTGATGCCTGATGCTAAAGACCAAAATTGCATTTTTTAGAGTGCACACAAATTGTGGCATCCTAATTTTTCTTTGATAATAAAAATAATTAGCATTTTTTTCTTGTACACTTGTATAAAATTTTTAAAAACACACATTTTCGCGCGTGTTGTATTTACTATAATTGTTTTTAGCTTATTCAGGCGTTGGCAGTATAAAGTAAGCTTGTCAGAAGCACGCTGCAGTGACAGTAACAGTGTAAACGAGTAATTAAATTATTAGTTGATCTGTATTTTTAGATCTTTTATCCTGTAGATCTAGTTAATAGTGTACTATTGCGAATAGAAATGGACGCGTTCTTTTTTTATTCGTTTGTTTATCGTTTGTTAACAACACATGTCGTTCGTTTTTTTTCAGTCGTTCAGTATACTAATTTGAATTCTTTCGTTTTCTGAATCATGTCGTTGACTTTTTCAGCTATTTCGATTCTTTTTTAAGTAACCATTCAATTAAATAAAATCGTTTGTTGAGTAAAATCGGTCGTTCAGTAAAATGTCAGGTCGACTTAGGCTCCGGGTTTCCAAAAAAAATAGTCTGACTAATCATTAAAATGCGAACGATTGTAAACAATTTAAAATCGTTCGTGTCTTAGTTCGTTAACTTTTCTTAACGACGCCATTGTTTACGAAAACTTTCGTTCGTTAAGACAAATTGTATAAACAAAAAAAGGAAAAAGGAAACAATTAAATTTACAAAAAAAAATGAGTAAAAAAGTACAATTGTTAGAAGTGACCAATATTGGAATTGAGCCAACCGGCCGCCGAAGGTCGCTGCGTTTTCACTTAAAGAAGATATTGCAATCAAAAAAGATCTCAACATCGTCCAAAGAGTTGCGATTTGACGATTTAATATCGGAGAATTCACCGTAAGGACATGAAAAGCATTTTTTCTTTAATTTTCATGTTATACATAATTTTCTTGGAAATTTATGCTGAATTAAAATTTGAAAAGCGTTTAAAAAAATAAAAATCGAGTGATGTTAGAGCTAAAAAACTCATTAAAACATTAACAAGTTAAAAAACCGGAATTTAGCCATAACTTCTTTAAATTTTAATATTTTTATAAAAGGTTTCAGAATTTGAATCTGAATTCAGCATGACATTTCCAAGAAGATGATGTATCATATTTAGTTTTTTGAAAGATTTTTTTGTTAGGCCTCACGATGATTTCTCCAATATTAAATCGTCAATGCGTATGGACGATTTTGAATTTTTTTACTACAATTTCTTTTTAAAAGTAAAAACGCAGCGACCTCCGGTGGCCGATATGATAACTCAAATTCTTTACAAATAACTAATTTAATATTTTTCAAAGTAAATGGAAATTGAAATAAAATTTTCCAAGTGACTTTTTATTTTTAAAAACTACAATATAAAATTACTGCCATTGGTAATATTCATTCATAAAATAAAAAGGTTTATAAAAAATTTGGAATTTTAGTTGGTAAACTTAACTTTAAACCAACCCCAAATTGTTAAACCCAATCGTTGAAATTGAAGTTGACAGGTTGACCCTAAAGGATCAGGGATTCCCAAGGCCCAGTGGAAGTTCTCGCTATTAATATTTGAATACTCTTCTGAAAAATGTGTAAACGATTGAATTTTTGGTTTTCGTTTTTGTCCAAAAATGTGATCATTCAAAACAGCGGAAAAATTGAGTAATTTTTATTCTTGCATAATCGATGTCGAAACCTAGTGATTTTAGATTTAAAAAATATACAATTAGCATTGTGCAATGTGCAAAGTGTAATGTGCCATATTATCCTTTGGTTTTTGGGGCAGGGAAAAATTTTAACATCTTTTAGAAAATATAGTATACAATTTTCCAAATGGGAATTTAAAAATTTCCTAGCCATAGAGCCAGAGGAAAAAAATATGGTTAACTATTTATGTTATTTACAATAATACTTAAAAAATATTGTCATTTGTCATATTTATTCATAAAATATAAAGGATTATGGAAAATTTGGAAATTATTGAAGTTATACAGATTGCTATTTCTTCTATTTGATATTATGTGTGCACTTTATTATTTGTTTTTATTTAAGAACGTTTTATCTTTCATGCTTGTTATCTCTTCATGCAACACTGTGGCTTTAAATTTCAGGACAAGACGGGCATTTTAAAATAAGTTAGATATACATTAGGCACTAATAATAAGTAATGCTGGAATCAGTCATTGGGTTATCTGTATGGCTGCCTGACTGTTTATTATTAACTTAAAGTGTGTAAAACAAAATTAAAAGGAAAAATGGGAATCTCGGTGAGCTCGATACACGATTGACCAGTTTTCATCTTTCATAAAACTTTGATTTTGTAATATTTTAATATTTTGTTCATAAAAAACCATTTATTTTCTACAGGGTTACCAAGAAAGGATGCGACATCTAGACAACTGTTCTGTCTTTATGTTTCCTTCTTTACCAAACCATGACTCATTTATATTAGAAAATACATTTTCCCTACACTTCACTTATTTTATCTATTGATGAATGAAAAACAAAAAAGGCTCTGTCGTATAGTTTATCTCTTTTCTTCAAAAAGTGAAATTTCAAAAAGTTTTTTTCTTCAGAGAAATGACGGTTGACGCTGTTAAAATTTATAAGATGGAGGAGGTGAAGAAACATAACATACTGAAAGGAGCAAATAAGGTTAATACTTAATAAGGCAGTGTTTTCCGGTATATTCCTAGAGAACGATTTTTGGACCCCCCCATGGCAGTAACAATTTTTGTACAAAGCTTTCATCGCAAACTTTTGTATGCATGTATATTCTTAAAAACCATAATATAGCTTTGTTTCAACTAGGTACATTTCGCCTAGTACATGTAATATGAATTCTTAGCAAAGTTAATAAAAGAATTTCCATCACTTTAACTTTGAAGATGTAGCGTATTCATGTCAACACTAAACTTAACGCATTTTGATAAAATAAATAAATAAACCGCAAATAACAATACAAAAATATAAGACAATTCTTTACTTAAATAAATTTTTTTCACACAAAAGTTTGTTATTTTTGTATTTTTGTTTTGTAGTTGGTTTGTTATTTTTGTAGTCGGTTTGTTATTTTGTAGTCGGTTTGGACGGTTATTCATGATAAAGTCTATGATATCACACAGTTTCTTGACGAGGTAAGAGTATATTTAGGTAAAGGAGTTTACATGGCCTGACAGCAATTATGATTTTCAAGAAATTAGGAATTTGGTGAATTTCCCAAATGAGTGGTAATTTGGGACATTCCCAAGTTTGACACTTTTTTAATTGCTGTCATTCACTGGGAATTCCGCATATCTTTCGTCACATTGAAAAATTGACCATAAGGTGTAAACAGTGAATAGATTTAAGATGTTTTATTTCCTTTGATTTGGTGCAGATTTGCACTTACAGTTTTCTCTGATTTTTTGGTTTCTTTAAATTGTCAATAGATTTATATAAAATTTTGTAACAAAATAGAATAAATATTTTCCAATAAATTTCTGCAAAATAAATTGAGAAAAAAATGCTTTTTTTATGTACCAAAAAAGATAATTGCATTTTGATAATTACATTTTAATATATTTGAGATATAAACATGAACCCTATAATAAATTGTTTGATTTGTTTTTTTGTACTTTTCAAAAAAATTTAGACACATTTCAAATTAACTTGGTTTTTGGACTTGAATTTTTATTTATTGTAAAATTTATTTTATTTTATAAAGAAGAGCTTTATTTGATAAGTCTCACAACACAAACTTTTATTTCATCCTTTATTGATGTGTACATTGATTTATCGTGAAAACAAAATTGAGAAAATGAATGATGTATGTTTTGTATAAAAACGGCAATATTTTAACTTTAAATATTTCCACAAAGAAATTTACAAACTACCTCAGAATTGTATTTTAAATGGAATTTGAGTTTACCATAAACCTTTAGACAACTTTTAATACTCTGTACTTCCTTCGAGTGTTATATCACCTGCAATATGCAAATGTAACAAATCGAGAAATATCAAAGAAAAAATAGTATTAAATAATGACAAAATTCGAATAATTTGTCTAGCATCCAGGTGGGGAGGAAATACTACTAGAGAATGCTGGAACAAATGCATCTGAAAGCTTTGAAGATGTTGGACATTCCAGTGATGCTCGTGAGATGCTCAGTGAATATTATATAGGTTAATTTAATTGTTATATTCTTTTTTAATGAATATTTGTTTTGATCAAATTAAACAATTAGCAATTCTTTTGATTTTCAATTTTGGCATTTGTATTGGCTCTTTGTTTTATTACAACATAAAATAGTATTACAACGTAATGTAAGACCTTGTAAGACGTTGTAACTAAGACATTGAAACTTCTAGATCAACACAATGATTTATCTCATTTCATTTAAATAATAAAGGAGATATTCACGAGGACGATACATTTGGATCTGCTGACCTGGGACCAAAATCTTGGGGCACCGGGCAAGTCCAGACTCAAGAAAGGTTAAATAAATACTTACGTTTATTTGTAATAAACATAATAATAATACTTTTTCACCAAAAATTATTGGATTTTCAAAATATTGGGCCAAGGATTTTCAAAATATTGGGCCAACGCTTTTCAAAATATTGGGTCAAGGATTTTCAAAATATTGGGCCAAGGATTTTCAAAATATTGGGCCAAGTATGTAAATTTAATCATTATTTAACACTCATTGCTTGGTGGATACACTTCTGTTTTTTAGTTCCTGGATTACTAGTTATCTTATACCCATGTCTTTGGCCCTTGGTTGCGCCTTTATCTACAGGTATTGAAAATAATCAAGTAATGAAGGATAGAATGTAACAAAAATGAATTGATAAACCACACCAAACCTTTAATTTGTTTGCTTGCATTTATTAAGGCCGTGTTTATATATATTAGGCTGATTTTAAAAAGCCAAAATTTGGCAACTGTCTTTTTAAAAATTGTTTCCATATTTTAATTTTATCAATGTTATCTCTCTAACAACTATGTGACATTTAATTTCAGTAATTCAGTAATATTTTATTCAGTGTTAAAAGTTTTTAAAAAAGCAAAAAAGTTCTTATATTAGTTTGTTGTTTTTCAGATATGTTTTCGGATAGAGCAATCACTAGGAGCATTTTTATATTTCCAACCGAATGTATTTAACTACTATAATAAATAAAATAAATAGTGGTATAAACATCTAAAACTCTTGAGCACATCCCAGAGTCTCCTAAATATATATATTAGAATTTAATCATGTTATATAGAACCTATAAACATATAAAGGATACAAAAATTTCACCTTATTTTAAATAAAAGATTTAATTATTTCCTACCTCGTCAAATATGGTTTCTTCGCCACAAGAGTTGAGTCGGGGCATTCCATCAACACAAATAATGTAGAGCTGGGAATAGAGTAAATGAAAACTGGAATTTTTTTGATCGCATTATTAATTTTAGGTCTTACTGCACATTGCACAAATCCCAGGTGGCCTGTTGGGTCAGGTACAATATTGATGAACTTTTGGCGCGCGCCAAGAAAAGTACGTGAGATTAAGATATTAAGCATGGGTGCCAGGGGGGCCTCGGGGGTACGCAAGGTTTCAGCCCCGCCCCCACCCCCTAGTACGCCTGGCTGGGAAAAAAATAAAAAGTTTAGAGCTGGGGAACAGTGTAAACACTAAACAGTTTAGAGCTTAAATATTGAAGAGCTGGGAATACAGTAAATGTTGAATAGCGAGGAATAGCTTAAATATTGAAGAGCTGGGAATAGAGTAAATGTTGAAGAGCTGGGAATAGACTGAATATTGAAGAGCTGGGAATAGAGTAAATGTTGAAGAGCTGGGAATAGAGTAAATATTGAAGAGCTGGGAAAAGAGTAAATGTAGAATGGCTGAGATCAGGGTAAATGTTTAAGAGCTGGGAATAGAGTAAATGTTGAAAAGCTCGGAATAGAGTAAACAGCAATCGAAGCCATGAGGTTAAGAAAAAGGCACTGATATGTTCAAATCAAATTTAATGTTGATATTTCGCTCGTACATTTGTGCCATTACTATTTTAACATATTTTATTCTGTTTTAAGATCATGTTAATACCTTAGGTTCATTTGGTATAGGAAACCTAGGATAAGGAAAGAAACGCCTTGCAAGCGGAGAAAGTTCCTCATTCGTTGGACACCTAAAATAGTTATACAGAAACACAGAGCAAGCTAATAAGAGACTGTAAGTTTTCTCTTATGAATCAGTTAAAAAAATCTACCTAAAATCGCCAAATGCCGCGGAAGGGTCACATCCAGCAGATTCTACAAGTTGGTCGGGCCAATTGCATGCATGAATTCGGTGATCATAGGCTAACCCCAGTTGACAGTATACCTATCAATTATATACTTGTATTGGAAGTAATTCTGTATGCTAAACTTTTATCTGGATATTTTTGGTTTGCAGTTTGACAAACTTTTTTTCAAATTTCAATCCCTCTGTGCTATTCATAATAAGTTGGTTCCTACCTCCGAGGGCTTCCCATTCACACATTTTGTGTAAGACGCAAAACATCCGTCGCCACTTGGAAAAATTCCATTTTGATATTCACAACCTAGCACGAACTAACCGATAGATTTTGATATTTAAAAGAGTTTTTGAGATACTATTATGATTTGTATTCGAATTTTATGTTTTTAATACCTGGACTGGATATAGGAGTAGTATCTGATTTTCGTTCTCCACAATCAGTTTGCCAAATATAGGAACAGTGATTTTCAGCAGCACCTAGGTAGTAGGTATTAAGCTTTAGTAACTTAAAGGGACTCTAAGCGTAATTTAAGTGATCTTCCATTTAAAGAGGGGCATCCCCGAATTACCATTTTTAAAACTTTTGACTGATCCAGGATGTAGGATTTTTTTTTATCAATCGACAAAAACGCTTGTAATCGCTAAACACTTTGTTTGCATAGCGGTTTTATATTTAAAAATATTAATATTTACTTCCTTAAAGTCAAAGAAAATGCAGGCGCGTATTGGAGGGGGAGGGGGGCAGTACCCTGTGGCCCCTTAGACATGCACATGCTAGAGCCAGAGGCAGGCTCTATATTAAGATTTTTACTTTTCTTACCAATCGACAATGTCACAATTTGTCCATTTTATGATATTTCTCAAATTCTTTCTTGTACCTTAGTTATTTACAATATTTTTTTCGCGGGGTTTCATTTAAAATGATTGGTTATTATGTTCAGATGACTAATAGTCAGCCTTTAAGTAGATTAGTATAGATTTTAAACTTCATCTTTTCTTAAAACCGGTTCTTTAGGGGGGTGCACAAAATTGTTTTTGGTGAGCTCACACGCGGCAAAAGTGCAACCCCGTAGGCTAAACCTCCACTACGCGCCTGAGAAAATGTATGTTTAACCACGAATTTTAAAAATTGCTTTATAGTAAAAATATATCGGTATTTTTGCGGGGCATAAGAAACGTCAGCTGAGTTGGGTTCATACTTTATAGAAATCCATGAAGCAATATTTGAGAGGGAGATCTCTGGCCAATTGATGAACATTCAAAGGTTTAAAGGGTACCGTTGTAAATCGGTCACCATCTTTTTGTTAAGGGTCACTTAAACTCACTGCTGGAAACCTTTAATCGTTTTATAAAAGTTTCTTACCTGCCAGAGAGGTTGCTTCGTTGAAAAGAAGACCATTTCCACATGTTTCTAGGGTAAGAGTACCATTTGTACATTTGTAAAAATGGTTGCAAGAGTCAGGATGAGGATAAACTTGGAGCCCTAATCAGATAAAAAACTTAAACAATTAAACATATATTCGCTTGTTCGGGGGTGTAGTATAGTGTAAGTACACTGCAGTTAAATATACAATATACATTTTTACCTTCTGCAATTGGGCATTGAACATCGTTTATAATTTGACCAGTTTCCCTGGAGAGGTCAGTGGTTTTGGCGTTGACAGTAAGATCTAAACATTACGTCACAAAGACTTAAATTTCGTTGCTGTTTTGAATTTGATAATGTTGATTTAATTATTTGATTTAAGGAATTTAAGGCATACTTTCTATACCATTGGAAACCTCTAAAGCATTCGGGGTTCTTTGAACAGGTCTTTTTTTCAACACTTTTCGCCTTCTTCCTCGAAACTCATTCTTAACAAAATTAAAAATGTTGGGAATGAAAAAAGTAGACACTATTTTAATTTCCATCTCCAAATAAACGTGGTTATGCAAGGACAACTTAAAATTAGTTTTTGATCAGAGAAAGTAAATGCCAAAGAATGTGGCACCTAGGGTTTCCATGAAATTACCATATTATTTTTGCGCAAAATTTGCGTATTTTTCACACAGATATTTTTTTTGCAAACTTTTTCGCAATAAGTTTTGCACGTTTTTCTAAATTTGTTTTGAGTAATTTGCGCAAAACGTACATTTTTACGCAAAACATACTATTGCAAATTGACCAAAATGGACATTTTCAGCACAGAATCAAGCAACAGAAGGTTTATTTCAAAATTGACATTCAAATAAATTATGATTGGTTACTTTAGGTTACAAAATCTTCAAATTGAGGGATAAAATTGAAAACACAGAATTAGAAATTTGAAAATTGAAAATTGATGCATAGTTTTATAGATGTCTGAATTTTTCTGCTAATTTTGAAAATGAAAATAAATGAATTTTTAGGATGATCCTGCAACTAGCCAAATTGCAAGAGAAAGAATTATTTTTCCGAGCCCTGTATCTCAGACCAATTCTGGGACCAAGGTCACTACCCAATACCCTTGTTTTGTTTTCTATTTTGCTTGAAGCAGATGTAACACACTTAGCTTGTGTAAACTGCTGTTCTACACACATTCTATGATTTTTTTTCTTGGAGGCAGTTTTTTATTTTGAGTAGGATATCCTGTATATTTGTCTTCATTTGCTATCCGTAAAAAAATTAGATAGTGTAAAGCTCAAATATCCCGCTAATTTTACTTTTCAAAGCTTTCTTCTTCTTTCTTGTTTATCTTGTTTTAAGCCCCCATCTCTACTGTCAAGAGATTTCCCCTCCACTTTTTTCTGTTCAATTTCTTTTTTCTTCTTTCATCTTGTTTCTTGTTTTTACACTTTAAGGCCTTTACAAATAGTTCTTTTGACATCCGAGTTGTGGAAAAGGTAGAGGAGAGAGATTAGGAAATTTGTAGGAAGAAGGGTATAGGGAATTGCTCCCTGTGTTCCTACATTTTCTACTGTTTCCCAGTTAGGGTAATTAAGGAAAACCCATAACTGCACCCCTTATAGAAAATGGGGAGTGAGCCCTGAAAGCTCTTTTGAGATGAATCTTCCAAAGCATCACATCTGGTGGAGTAAAAAACTGGTAGCATATGTACAATTCTTGCTTCCCTGTAGGATATAAGATGCGTAACTAAACTCAGCTCTTCTCCAGCTGTAATTCTGGGACCACATAGGATAGGTCTGCTCTGCTTGAAAGTAGCCAGGCGACTGAGAAATATAATGTATAAAAAGTTGAACCCACACAGTAGTTGTTAGTAGAGGTTCATTTACTGAGTACATCTCGTACAGCAGGCAATTTTTGGGCAAATCTGTACAAATAAAAAAATTGGGGTTGTTTGTGTACGTATTCTTAAAAACGAGATATTTTTCCAGCTCTTCCTTTGCTTACTTTCTTATTTTTTGTTTTATCTCTCAGATCATTTAGTATTGATGTGTACGCCGGCAAAATAGCTAATAAATATATGATTTAAATATGTGCCAAAATCGAAGTTTAAAACAAACCCCTTCAGACCCTGCAGTATGTTTACTGAATAAACCCCACTTCGTGAGATGAGTTGGCTGAGTGGCGTATCTTCATATTTTGGACTATGTGCCCATCCTTTCTAGGTTCAGGCCTGACTGTTCATGATAGGAATAGAAAAAGTAAGATAAAGAATGAGAAAATTCAAACCTGTGAAGTTATTTCCCAAACGTATAAGGAAAAGAGCAATCCTAAGTAAACAAACCGCATTTTGGTCTTTTAAAAAATGCATAATTAAAAATATCCAAAATATGTTTTATCTTTTTTAATCCTTCATTCGATTCTCATCTCCTCGTCTTGAATTCTTTTCACGAGACAGGGTGTTCCACGAAATATGACAGTTGAGAGACGTCGTTGAATTTTGAAATAATTTTCGGTATTCATTCATTCCCTTCATAACTTCCAAACGCATTATATTCTTAATTTTATACTAGTTTTAAATTTTTCAAATTTTTCCAAAATTGTCTAAATCTGAACCAAATGCTTTCTATCTCCGATAGTTTTTAAACCACAAAAAGAGCTCAATTTGGAAATGTGTCAGGACTCAAGGGATATTTATTGTCTCAAGAATTTTAATTGAAATTTGGCAAAACAAATTCCGCATAATATAAGGTTCAGAATATTTTCAAGATGTCTCGCAACTGCTAGGGTGGTTACAGGATTTTAGGGGGGGGGGGGGTTGTTTGTTTCCCTCCTCAGAACACTCTACGTGCATTATAAATGAACATTTACAAGTATAAACCTTTGAGGTTACCGTGGAAGAAAAGATTAATTTACACTTAAGTTTAGATGTATGTACATCACGGAAGCACAAAATAAACTGGTGTATTTGGTTCACTCAAAAACTTTAGATAGGCTGGAGTCGAATGTAAAATGGAAAGCATCTTAAGGCGTTGACGTAAAATTATTTAACAAAAAGATATAAAAGTTCATAAGAGATAATCATTAGTGAATTGAAATATATTGTTTCGATAATATCTGCTCAACCCTACAAGTACTACAAGATCAATATTTTGGAAGTAACCTTTACCTAATATATGAACGCTGTAGCCCATGCTCCAAGATCTACTACAAATTTCTACATCTGGTGTTCTTTTATGCGCTGTTTTAAAGTCATAATTCTAAAAAGACTCATGTCTTAGATTTTATAGTTTAGAAATGGTTTAATTAAACTTTTTAAGCGACGAGTGCCTTAAAATTTTGAAACCTTTTTCTCATTATTATGGTAAAAAAGTTGTTAATGCTTATGAGCTATTATTTAAAAAAAAGTTCTTTGTAATGGAAATACGGGCTGTGGGACATTCTTCAATATTTGTTAAATTGTAACTGTTCATATAAACCGGCCACTCAGATCTTTACGCAAACCAGAACTGATGTTGCCCTGTAGTTACATAACCCAACCATTGATCGAGAACCGTATTATGGTGCGTACAAGGTCTTAGACATGGACACATTGACAACATATCAGGAACCCGGGTTCCTGATTATGAGAATAAGGGATAATTTTTAATAGTTTATATATATTAAAAATGTGAAAATTAAAAAAGTCATACGCTGCATTGCAATTGCACATGTCACGTCACATTACACTTACTAACATTTTTTAAAGCACAATTTCTTGAACCTTATTTGCGGTTTTAATTAGAAGCAATTGTCGTCATTATAAAAAATTAAGGAATTGTTTATATCATGAAGACAAATATAATGACGTAAAACTTTTGATGGAATTGCTACTCTCTCCAGTGAGAACAGACACCTCACGATTATAAGCAGAGGGCAGTGTTGCATCATTTCTTCAAATCTGCAAAGGTGAACAAACTTTTTTTTGCAATTATTGCAAGTTTTTCTGGCTTTAATACCCTGTATTACACATCTCTGAAGAACGTTATTTACTTTCAGTCACTTCATTTGTGGATGTATAACTTTGAAACTTAAAACAGTTTCTTTAATATTTCCGTCAAATATAATGTATATGAAATAAAAAATGCATTTTTGAATATCAATTTGCTTTTTACAACAATAACGCATCATTATTTTGTCAATTTGAACTCGATGTGATGCCCTTTTCCTGCAGTTTAATATTTTCACTGTTAACATGTTGTGTACTGTCGACTCGTTTAATGCAGTTGCACTTTAGAGATCCGAAACTCAAGACTAAAATGTTTTATCCTTTTTTTGAATGTATGATAATGAAAAGACCAACGTATGAATGAATTCCAAAAGAAATTTATTTTACTGACAAAAAAAAATATTGCTGTCTTTGAAAATCTTAAATTGTTTTCCAAAGCTTAGTTAACAATCAATTTTATTTTTTATTTTGTATATTTTCTGGGGAAACAATTTTGTTTATTCATAATTCCTACCAACGACTTTGCTAATTAAGGATAGCTCATCAGAACATCTACTCAAATTCGACGCATTTTCTCGGGTAGACAAAGGTAGTAACTAATATTGTCTTCTCCAGAAATCCAGTATGTATTTACTCTGTTGACGTTTCACAATGTCGTCTTTTGTAATGGATTAAATAGTTATTTAAAAACAAAGCAAGGAAACCACTTTAGTTTTTCTATCTTGAAGTATTTAATTTGTTTCTGGTCCCAAAAATGCCCCCCCCCCCTTATTAGCAAATTCCAAGCTACCTGCGTGCCAAAACAAAAGTATTATCTTTATTTAACTAAAAAAAATTTATTTATTAAGTATTCCACAGGGAAAATGTTTTTAATCCATTCTTAAAGTTGAATTTAAGTGTCTATAAATAAACTTTATAAAATGAATTAGGTGAAAAAAAAACATCATTTGATTTATAGTCATCGTTATAGTCATAGTAAAATCATCGTTTGTAAAGTGAAAGGCATATAGAGTCTATGTGAAATGATCATTGATCAATTATGAAACCAGCCTATTTCATAATTTGGTTTTCTTATTAATTTTAGATTTTCTATAAAATGATGTTCCAAGGCCCAAAAGGTTATATAGCACAAATATGTGAAGTACACCTGCAGTATGAAAAAAACACAACAAATACAACAAAATGGCCGTTTTACACTTTTTTCGAGTAAATTCCACTCTAATATATTCCATTCTCTTTGGCTGTTAAAGCTGTTAAATAAACTTTATAAAATGAATTAGGTGAATAAAAAACATTATTTGATATAAAGTCATCGTTATAGTCATAGTAAAATCATCGTTTGTAAAGTGAAAGGCATATAGAGTCTATGTGAAATGATCATTGGTCAATTTTCAAACCAGTCTATTTCATAATTTGGTGTTCTTATAATATTAAGCTTAGATTTTCTATAAAATGATGTTCCAGGGCCCAAAAGGTTATATATCACAAATATGTGAAGTACACCTGCATTATGGAAACAGTACAACAAAATGGCCGTTTTACACGTTTTTCTAGTAAATTCCACTCTAATATATATTCTATTCTCTTTGCCAGTACTATTTAACAGTAACATCCAGTACCGGGCAGTTTCCTAACATATTATAGGGCTGCCAATAAAGTTTCAAGAAATGAGATCACAGGAATTAGTCCTGAAGAAAATATATCCGAAGAAAAAAAAAACAAGAAAAAAGTCCAAGTCTTTGGAAATGAGGCAAGTCTGAGACGTTTCCATAAAAGAGACTTTTATTCTTTTCATCTTCATATGGAGTACAGTCAGAGGTGTTTTAATATCAGGCCCGTTTTTTCCACGCTTGTAAAACATCCTTTATTCCCATGCATTGTCCACTATGAGAAAGTTTTGTATAAAATGTATACTGGAAACAGAAAGAAGGACGTCAATTTTCAATTTTTATTCACAGAAACTTTTTATTTCAAGATTTTTTTTTTCATAGAACTTCTTTAGTGTCAAAATTTAGGACTATATTTCCGAAAACCTTTCTGGCGGTTATCAGGGGGAGGAGGGATATTTAAACTTTAAAATAATTGGACATTAAAAGAATCTTTTTAAAATACGTAAGATATTGCACTATAACTTCTGTTCGTCCTACTACCTAACAAGCTATAAGTCTAAAACTTCACAACTATCAAACATAAATTTTCTTTGTCCCCGTCAAAATATCAACTGATTTTATATTCAAATATTAAAACTGTTTCAAGCAACTTAATTTCAAAAACGCGCATTTCTAACAATAGATTTAAAAAACCTAGTTATGAAGGAATGGTAGATATTTTAAGTGGCTGCACAGCACCATCATGCATGCGTACCTATTGGGCCTGTGAACCCCCTCAAAACCATAGACTTTACTTATCGAGGGGGGGGGGGGGGCTCCAGAGGCCCGGTCCACCCCTATAAGTGCATACATTTCATACCAAGAAATTCTTCCAAGTGTCTAGGTTTTAAAAATACGTATTTAATTTCATTCAAAGTAATTTTTGTAATTGTCTAAGTTTTTTAAAATACCTATTATTACCTATGCTTACTTAAATTTCATTTTTTCTGAGTATTTAGGTTCTAATCGTGCGCATTAGTACCTATACATATGTAAATTTCAAACAAAGGATTTTTAGAGAGTCTAGGTTTAAAAAATATTTACGTATTTTTACCTATGGATACATACATTTAATACCAAGTAATATTTCTCCACTAAGTGTCACTATAAATTCAATTTTCTTTTCCTTTGGACGACTAGAATGTTAAAATATTTGATTATTTTTTAATAGAATTGATATGGGAGAAATAAAACACAAACATTTTAACTAAAATATTTTAAAATCTTATCGTTAAGGAATAAATTTATGTTTCTGTTAAAAGTCAGAATCAATGTCAGTATTTTGTAAATTTTTAGTAATTGTAGAAGCTGTGTTCAGCAGCTTTTGTAACAATTTTTAAGCATAGGTATATTCTAAATTAATGAATAAATATCGATATGCATGATGAATATGTACATGTGAATATATATATACATAGGTATATTATAAATTAATGAATAAATATCGATATGCATGATGAGTATGTANAATATGTACATGTGAATATATATATACATAGGTATATTATAAATTAATGAATAAATATCGATATGCATGATTAGTATGTACATGTGAAAATATATATACATAGGTATATTATAAATTAACGAATAAATATCGATATGCATGATGAATATGTACATGTGAATATATATAAACATGTACATATTATACAAGAGGTTAATTAAAGCAATCCAGCAAGCAGAAGTTCGAAACGGTGAAAAAGTTAAAATTGTAAATATTTACCAACTCCCCAATTACAAAAAAGGATTCTAAAACATTATTTCTATAGTTTATTATATATTATAGATAAAGCACCATATATAATAATATTAAAATACATTAACAAAGAACCTATAAAAATTTAAGTGACAAAATCACAGGTTTCTGAGGGTTAAAGGGTCTAGAAAATTCTCCATGAATGAAGTTTAATGTTGAAAAAAATATTTTCAAACAGAGAAAAATGGATATTTTAATTACACTCTTGGCACAGGAATGTTCAATGCTAATAGTAACAAACGTTTCTCGGCAATATTAAAAGAACATTTTCTTCAATTGAAATATGTCCAAGATAAAATATTAAATAAGTTCAATAATGTAAAAACAAGAAAAACAATGAAACGCTTTTACGATGTATAACTATTTTCCTGGCAACATTTTTTATTTCTTTCATGATGCAAATTATCAAAAAATAATCTCAATTAGAAACCTACATGATCACTTAACTTAGTTAGGAGCTGGAAAACAACGCAAACGACTTAAAAAATCGTAAGGAAAGGGGAGAAAAAAATCAAAATAAAACGTAATAAAATCTTTTGTAACTAAAATTAACATTAAGATCTGTTCCTGGTGACCCAAGGTATTAAAAGGCAATACTGATTTTTTTTTTTTAATTTTAAGGTTTTTGGATTTTTTAAAGGTTCCACCAAAATCTAAGAGTTTGGAAAAATTTCAAAATTGTTTGTTTTAAATATTTGCCTTCATTACACTATGCCAAATTTTCAGCCAGATGGAAGATACATTCTTACTGTTTGTTTCCTTATATTCACGATTCCCTGCAACTGCAAACTTGTTTAATTCTTACTTAATCAGTAAATAACTATATCTAAGACAGATTACATAATATTACGTTGGGATCGTCATATTTTAAGAGTTTACAGTCGTCTTTAGTTTCATCCTTTTTGGGTAACCCTGTATGTGCATATAAACGATAGCTCGCTTTTTCCTTGTATTTTTCAAATAAAGGGGAAGGTTCCAACATTAAGATTTATTTTGCATAGTTTCATAAAATCAAACTTTTACAGATTAAAGTTTTAAATGTTTGAACTTTATCTGATATTTGTGGTGTCTCATAGAAAGTCCTAAAACCTAAAAAGTTTTTTGAAAACGAAAAGTTATCGCCCATCACTGACCCCATAAAGATTATAATACGGAAATAGAGATCAAGTTAATCACTGTATGGCAATGGTTTTAATGGTGCTCTTAATTTGTACTTAAATTATTATTTCCAGATTTGGATCATAATAGGAAACAAACATAACCTAATCTATTTGCGTTGTTTTATAAAAAATATTAAATTAAAAAACATTTAGACCAGTTGAATGAATTAGATTCCTTAGTAAAGCGAAATTGATTCTAAGCACTGCTTTTAAAGAACAAAGTCACAAATGTCGTTAAGTGGTTTAAATGATTAAAAAATCAGAAGATATTTTCATTATTAAACATAAAATTTAATATATTTAATAAGCGTTTCACTGTCTTTTGTCTTTTATTTGAAAAGTCAATCTATTCATACTTACAGGGTGGCCAAAACTTTTTTGAACCCATCCGTACAAAAATCCGTACATTTTCAGAAGAAATCCGTACAATCCGTACAATTTTCGAAAAACAATCCGTACAATCCGTACAATTTTTTTAAAAAAAATCCGTACAATCCGTACATTTTTTTAAACCAATCCGTACATTTTTTTAAAGATCCGTACAAAAAACAAATCCGTACAATCCGTGCAATCCGTACAATCCGTACAATTTTAGGGTTAAAAAAAAATCAATCCGTACAATCCGTACAATCCGTACATTTTGGCCACCCTGTACTTAGAACAAAAGGTCTCTGCAAAAAAAACGTTCTTGCCTGCCGTGAGCATTAAAAAAGCTTTTGTCTCAGCTTTCCCCCGTTCTACAATTTTAGCTGCAGGTTGCATAAAATTATCGCATAAAAGGTGATTTTAATCCACTTTTTCCTTTTTTCTCGCGCTTTTTTTCTTTCTCACTGCATTTTTTGAGTTCCTTGATCTTTTCTTTAATTTTTTCTCGATCTTGTTTATTGACCACTCCCATTTGTTTCAGGGTATTAGAGTCTATCGATAAAAGTACATCACCACTTATTGAGTTCTTTGTGAACGCCATTATATACATCTCCATCCCTAAACCTAGAAGCCAACTACACACCTGGAATAAACCATGATATTAAAAAATTTATTAAAAATTCTTTTTGTTTGATTTTTAAAAGAAAAGTGTCCCATTGAACTCCGGCCAGTAGGAGCAGGCTCAGAAATAAGACAGAAACTAGATCAAAAAAGGGCCCGCCAAGGACTAGAATAAAACACTGATATGATGTTTAAAATCTTGTAATATAAAAAATCTATTAAAAACTTTAAATTAATAGTAAATTAAAAAAGTAGAAATCAAAAAATTATTTTGACAGGATTGTGTATAAAGAATTCTTACCTCATCTGTGTTCCATTGTTCTGCTAATGGGTTAAGAGGTCGAGAGTCGGTTCTGAACGACTCCTGGTGCGACTCTCTGGAGAACTGGGTTCTGTATTCTGGAGGTATGACTCCAACCTCACTTGGTTCTAAAGCAAGGAGTGTTTGGGTTAGTGAACAGACCACACATCATGCAAATTTATTGCATATTTCTTTTATTTAAAAATTGAATAAAATAATTATTGAATTGAGACCTTCCAAAAAGTCGTTACAGAATGAATTTCAAATAATATTCTGAAAAGTTCCTTATGGTTAGAATTATATTAAAATAAAACAAAAAACTCAAGCAATACAAAGTCCATAACAAGACAATTTTTATTTTTCTGAAAAAATATATTACTGAACTGACGATGAAAAAAATTAGTAAAAATGAAATTCAGAGTACAAATGCATTAATAATTTTTTTCAGAAATCTAAAAACTAGCCGTGAGATAAGCAAGCAACGTGTTTATAATTTAGCAACACACAGCAAAAAAACCCTCCATTATACTATCAATACAGAATTAAAAGTCCTACCGACATTCGTCTGAAAAATTTGGTAGGAAGGATCGTTGTCTGCCTGCACCATCCCAACTGCTGAGTATTGGGTTGGTTGAAAAGCAGCGTGGGGAGGAGGACGAGGAACATGTTCTTCATGCAAAGATGAGATGGATTGGGCTCCAGGAGAAGAACCGTGAAACATTTGGCTAGGTTTGGGATGATTATGCGGAGATGGTAGAGAATGCCCCTGTGGCATCGGATGAGGCTGATGAGCGTGTGGCGGATGGTGTGCTGAGGTTTGTTGGTGGTAAGGGGAAACGTTGTGCGCATGACGAGGGGTGGAGTCGATGGATCTGGAGGGGGAGTTTATATTAATAGACGGAGACTGGTTCAGAGTTGTGCTAGGAGAAGGGAAAGTGGGGGGCGGAGATTGTTTCCGCGCTATAAGAACTATGTGTTAGTAAAAATAACTCAAAAGAAACACACACAAATATTTACAAATTATCATGTAAGCCCATTTGGAATAGTACACATTTTTTTAGTTAAAAAAAGTTCACTAAGGGAATTGGGCATTTGAGAAATTGTTTTATGGTTTAAAACCCAAGAAAAAGAAGAAGTGAAAATGAAAATTATCATAACAGTAATATGATTTTTATTCAAATTAAACTGTAAAGGGTTTGTTGATATTATTAGCACCACCGGAAAAAAACAACGAACACATATTTCAACAATTACATCAAATAATGCGTGTTGATTCATTTTATTTTTAATATGCAAACTAATAGTCAAACAAAAAAAACACCCAAAACACTTCCAAGTATTCTAACCTTTAGCTACAGTGGTTTCTGAGGTTTCAGCCAACTCTACAGTCCTACGCCGGGCCTCAAGCTTAGATCTCAACTGATCCTAGGAACACTGCATATATAGAAAAAATATTTTTTTCATCATTTTTTTAGAAGAACACATAAAGTTTGCCTAAGGAGTTTGAATTTACCAAATTGCCAAAGATACAATACAATACATAATATAAATCACTTTAATCTGACTATGTACTATGTAGTGTACCTAATCCTAATTCTAGAAAATTTACAGCAATTAATAAATACAAAATTAATTTTAACCTGTAAAGCGGAAGCACCCCCTATGCTGGGAATCCCAGTAAGGGGCCTGGCTCCACTATCCTCCTGGGTATCCTCCAGACCGCGCCGCCTTTGAGCAGTCTGAGAAAGTTTACAAATTTAATTGTTTAACTAAATATTTGTTACTCGATAATCACATGAATGTTTTTTTAACGTTTGATAAAACAACAAAACTTACTTGAATTTCATCTATGAAAGATTTTTTTTTTGATGGAGAATCTGTAACTTTTGGTTCTCCAGTAGATGCCAGAGGTGACACTTTAGATGCTTGAAATGGGGGTTGAGTTGGTTTCAATGACGAGGTTCTTGGTGGGGAGGGAGGGGAGGAGGAGGGTAGAGACACGGATGATGGCAGAGTTGGTTTAGGGTAGTGCCGGTTCTGAGTTGTTATAACGCATTCAGTACTATTCTCAACCTAAGAAACGTTGAAATCAAATTATTTAATGCTTAGATTACAAGCTCCATCATACTGAATCTACTGAATGAATGAATTTGAGATTTTTTGCCCTAGAATTTCAGGACGGATCTAGTTTAAAAGTAAGTGATGTGGTCTGCTATTTTTTTGCTCTGAAAAATACCAGAGATATTAAGAATTTTGTTTAAATTTAAAATGTATAATTCTGAACGAAATCATTCATATATCCGCAAATTATAAAAGCAAAAAATGGCGGACTACATTTTGGAAAGAACAGGAATAGGGGTATTTTGTTTATTGTTAATATTAAGTTGCCTATTATAAATCTTAATAAATGCCGCAAACTATTTCTAAGGTCAAAGACGACTTGTAGTCTTTAATCAATTAAAAATATTCCGGGCTATTTAGAATAGGACTGTAGGTAAAGAAAGTTTAATATATACGGACACTATATGATCCCTTCTTGAACATCGTTCTTTTATGAATTGGCAACTAAATTCAGAATATAAAAAATGGACGTCTTTCTCAAGGCGTAGACAAGGTTAAAATTGTTGAGATTTGGAGCACAATTGCACGTTAAAAACGGAATACTCAAGATGTAAATATTCCAAAAATAAATTTTTTATAAAAACCTTTGACAAACAGGTGGAAAAATTATATGCGAAAATCTTACTGATTTGACACTAGATGATGAAGATGAAGTCGATAAAATGTTGGTTTTTCTTAATATTTGGGTTTTTAGAGCTTCTGCACTTGGTTTATGTCTCTGGGCCAGTGCTCCTCTTTCAAATGACTTCGTTTTATTTTTATAGCTATAAATATCAATTATTATTTGTTAACAAGCGTCAAAATGGTACGACGTTCTTATTTTTATAATAAAATCCCACATAATCTGTTAAAAAAGAGTTAGTATTTTAGACTTAAATCAGACAAGTAATTACAACAAAGGAACTATTACATTGGAAATGTTAAGTCCTCCTTAGCTTTTGCTGAAAAAAATGTTTCCAGTTATTGTCGCAAAAAAAATTGAATATCTGGAGATCGATCAAGTTCCTCATAACATGGTAATGGGGTATCTAAAAAATTTACGATTTTTCCCTTTGCTTTTACAAAAAAGTGATTGTATCTGATGAGTTTAAAAATGAGTTGCAGAAAACGACATTCCTATGAACAAGTTCAGTTTTATGCTTTGCTGCTGAGCAGTCCAGGAGTGTGTGTCGAGGAATTTTGTCAAGCTCTAGACTAGCTTCTGACCCTAGGCTGGTACAATCCGACATATCTTCTTCAGGTTCAGATAATTCACCTTGAAAGTCAAAAGGCGGAACAACCTGAAAAAATATTAATAATTGAGGCCTTGACAAGAGTAAAGTAGATTTTACATGATATTAGGTTGAAGAAACTTTCTAATTTAGCTTCGTTAATTCGTAGTCCAGAGTTTACTATTGAAATCTGTACAACAACAAATTTAAGTATGAACAGGCTCATCCTCGTGAATTCCATCTAAGACTGAATCTAATTCAGAGCTATAAAACCGAGTAAGTTCAGCTTTAGTTCAGGGGAATGGTAATCTAGTAATATTTTGTTAATGTGTCATATTTATCAAAAATCGTCAAACCAATCTAAATATAATACCAGGCTTTTAGCACAAATTCCCCCATATTTAATCCTAAATAAATCAAACAGCAAGACATTTGGAACAAAAGAAACATTTATTTGTCCTTCATTTTATCCTCGGATTTTTTCTTTCATTGTTAATTTTCAGGCCTTTGGAGGAACTAGGAATTAAGTTGGTTATATGAAACCAAGGTTTAACAAAAGAAGCTTTATAATGTTTAACAACTTGAAATAAGCTTGTTTATCACCCAATGTTCATCGTTTTTATCAGAATCAAATAAGTTCAAGTTATCTGTAATCAATAACTTGGTTTAAAACATAATTTTTTATTTACCAGAGGCTTGTTCAGAACTTCAGGAGGCGAAAGAATAGCATTGTATGGCAATTGTTCAGGTAAACCTGCTGACCGCTGAGTGCTGAGAAGTACACGCTCTAGCTGAGTAACACGCTCACTGAATAGATATTTTCCGTTCATCTTTTATAAAAGCAGGAGCAAAAAAAGAGCTTTTTTGAGTATTTTGGTGTTTTCAAAAAAGCATTTGTTTAAATTTCAAATTGCCCAAAAAGTAAGAAGGAAACGTTAGACGAATAATTTCCATCCAAAACCGTGAGAATTGAATCGAGAAAGGCTTAAATACCTGAGCTTTGAGTAGTGCAATGAATACTCGTGATCTCGAATGAGAAGCTGGTCTTTCAAAACATTTTCAACTTTTTTCAAGGAAAATATTAGCTTTTTAGCCCGGGTATACTTCCGACTCAGGACAACATACTCCTCCTAAATATAAAGTAGCATTGAACATTCTTAGGGCGTAGACAAGTAAAGTAAGCTAAAGTTTGCATAATACAAATAACTTATTGACTATTTTGAAATAATAAAAAATTATAACCATCTGTGTTATTAAATAAAAATATAAAAAACAACAACATAAAAAGGCATAGTTAAAGAAATCTTCTACTGCACATCTTTTCAGCTTCAAGATGTCATAATGTATTCCTATAAAACCCCAAAAGAAAACAATATACCTATGTGCATAACAAATACCAAGTTTTACTAAATTCTGAACTAAATGAGCACTGTAAAAGTAAAGACTGTATGTGTATAGAATTGATAAGAAACAGTTCAGCTGCTAGCCTGCTCAGCTGACCGGAGAGTACAGCGCAGCCTCAGGGTCAAATAATAAACATGGATAGAAAAGGGGTAACAAGGTTTAGTGTTGAAACGAGAGAAAAAAGTGCGGAGGGGGGGGGGGGAGGAGAAAAAGTGGTCTTAACTAAACTTTTGCATCTTGCAAGAAAAAAGAAAATGGACGAGGAATTAAATAATTTTAGCATAAGAGAAACTAAAGAAAACAGTACCATTTATTCAAGGATCATTAGTGCCTGTGATACAGTGAATCCCAGATATATTAATATATAGCAACTGTTTTTTATAATGTCGTATTAAATATTTAAGATCAAATGCCTCGGGAAAAATGAATTAAATATTAATATATCAATTGCATTAATATTTGAGGGCTATTAATTTTTTTCCGCGGCATTTGATCTTAAATAGGTTGAGAATAGAACATTATACAAAAATCTTGCTATGTATTCATATACCTGGGATTCACCGTTCAAAAATTCCATATGACATTACTTTCATAAAATAAACATAGATCAATTGAATGAAATTATCCATTCAACTTAGATAACGACATAGCGAGTTAAATACGAATTCCTCCACATTCCTTGATATGTCAAAGGTTCATTTCGTAATAATTGTAAGCATTATAAGTTGGCTTAAAGGCTCTCCAAACTTGATCTGTTTAAAAAAGTTAAAATACTTATTTCAGACTATTAATTCACAAAATATCATAATATAACAAGAAGTAGCGGTAACATGTGTTTTAATATTATTTAAAACCGGTTATACCGTCAGAAAGCCGAATTTAATCTATTAAACGGATGAATCTGATTCTTTAAGTTTTTGTTCGTTCTGCCCTTATTTATCTACTGCACCTGATTAGCATGTATTTGCTCCTGAATAGAATCCCTGTCCTCTTCTAGTTTACCCTTGTCCAATCCTTCTAGTGTACTGCAGTACATCTATAAATACACATTCTCCGAGTTAATAAAATTGTGTCTAAGAGAAATGAACAAATGTCAAACATAAATTTTTCTGATGCTAATCATTATAAAGATGAACAAATTATAAATATGTTTTTGAGAAACTTTGATTATGTTAGTTATTTACCTTATCCTGAAGTTGTTTCATTTCTTCGTGCAACATTATATTTCTGTACTCAGCCTTAACAGATCAAATCCAATAAAAGTTTAAGGGTAGACCGGCATTTACACTTCTCCCTCAATGGACTAGGAAGGGGGAAAATGGCGCAACCCCCCCCCTCCTTTCGGGTTTTAGCCTAGTACTCTCATTTTTTACATCACCTGGAAATTCATTGACTTTTAAGAAATGGTATTTTGCTAAAACCTCGTATTGTATTTTAAATTTCACCCTGCGACCGACGGGTTTCCCGGCGAATTTGTACCTTTATTCTAGGGCTTTTGTCTTCACATAAAGATTTAAACCCCTAGCCTCTATTTATAAGCTTAAATCGAAAATAATTTTAGCAACATTTGTTTGACCATGAAATATTTTAATTTTGAACTGTGAACAAATAGACAAATTATTAAAATACAGCAACATGAAGTAGTCAAATTATGCCAGTAAAAAATTGCCAAACAAATATTAATCAATTAAATGTTTTATCAACCTCTTTTAGTTGGAGTTTTAGTAGTTCCATTTCATCCGCTTTAGATTCATCATCTTCATTATCCTAAATTATAAATTCAAATAGGTTTTCCAATGACCATTTGTTTTTAATATCTAGTGATCCACGCACTCCGGAAGGAGGCCGAGGGTTGCCGGGAGGGGTGGTTACCAAATATCATTCGTGTTGTTAGGGAGTCATAATAGATAAATAGATAGATCTAGGGTTTCCATTTTTTTCAGAGAAATTTGGATCCATGAAGGCCTTACGGAACCAGGGGCGTACTGGAGGTTTAGCCTTGGTGTTGAGTTCAGATTGTACGCAGTGCACACCGAAATTCGCAGCTGATCATAAAGCGGTTTTCGATACGTTTACACACACACATCTCTGTACTCGACGAACACACAAAGTTTTTAAGTGTACCGTTGTAAATCGAGCATTGCCCTCTTTTAATGAAGGGTCAATTGAAATTACGCTTACACTCCCTTTTAACTAAAAAACTAAAACTAATAAACTTTGCTTCTCCATTTCCCAACCTTACTCCCCTTGTTTCAACCCTGCTACCCATTTTCCCAACCCTGCATCTCCTGCAACCTAGCCTTGTAACCCCACCTTCTCTGGGAAATTATCTGGCCCAACTGCCATGCTCCCCCAAATATCTAACCATGCTCCCCATTGCTCCCAAACCCTGCACTTTCCTAAATATTAAAATACTTTCTTTAACTGAGAACTCTGGGTCGAGCATCTTGCTCTGATGTGGATTTTAAATGAAACCCAGCGAAAAATAAAATTTCACTAATTTTTTTAACACATCATAGAGGAAAAGGGGGGAAATTGAAATCTATGCCGTATTTGTTGTAAATTGCACTTTTCCTTGCAAAACAGGGGGGAAAGGGTGTAAAATGAAGTATTCAGTTTCTTTTTCACTTTTTCTGCATGTCAAATCTCGCTATGTATCATCTAGGGGGTATATTTAGAAGAAGTTACCGCCATTTATTTCTAGAAGTTGTTAATGGTTTATCATGAAAGGTTCCGTAAGGCCTCAGCGTACCAAATTGATCCGAAAATAATGGAAACCCTAATCACATAATGTGACAACAAAATAGTGAATATCCGACTCCGCTTAAATGTAATTGTATAAAAACTTAAATAAAAAGTTTGTGGACATTCTTTAAGTGGTTTCTCAATTTTCATATTTAGAAGGACATTCTGTATCATTGAAAGAGTAAATGTAATCGGAACTTAAAGGGACTGTTCAGGAAAAATAAAAAGGGGGTATAGGCTGAAACCTAAACACTTCAGAAGTTGATCGCAACTTATCTGAGTTCTATCTTATGTTTCTGTCTCAAGAAAATTGATACAAAACTGTATCAAAGTTATACCAAAACTATATATATATGAATGTGGTATAGGTATTTCCACCAATGGCAGTGCAGTATCATTGTCACTTGATACAGACGGTGACACTTTTCACTGATACTGCACTGCTATTGGTGTAAATGTTGGTCACATGATATAGGCGTATCAATAATAGGAGCATACCAAAGCTGTTTAGGCTCCTCTGGGTTGTCGTATTTTCAGATTCGTTGCGTATTTGCTGATTAAGATCTTTTTAAACTTTGATTCCTATACCACATATAATAATATATACAAGTTTTGCTAAAACGTTGACACAGTTTTGTATCAATTTCTCGAGATAGGAACTTCAAATAGAACTTATTCATTCATTAACTCCTAACGTGTTTAGGTATTATCCTATATACCCTTTCATTTTTGCCTAACAGTCCCTAACAAGAGTGAAAATTACACAAACTTTTATTATAATAATAATAATCTTGTGAATACAAATAACTTTTTTAATAAAAAAATCAGCTATGGTATTTTTTGTTAACGACATGTTACCTGATTAACATCAATACACGGAGTAGGTGTTATACTACGATCCTCCTCCTAATCAAAGATGGTTTATAAAGGCACATTTTATAATATTCTTGAATTTATTCTTGACACCCGTTTCGTTGCAGGTTGCTGTTAATTGCCGTTTTCTTAAAACGGAGACAAAATAAAATGTAGAGAAATAAAATAAAATGAGTAGCAGACAGTTTTTTATGCGATCTGCCTTGAACGCATGCACTATCAAAATTGTATGTATAAAAAAAAAGAAAATGAGTGAAAAGCTTTTATAAAAATTTCTAGGTATACCTAGTAATACATCATCCAAACACAACTTAAGGCCAAAAACGTCTTAAAACCTAACTTAGCGTCAACTGTCGAGGTCTAATTCTTATGTCATGATAACTAATCGCTACAGAAACAGAAAATGTTCAAATTAAAAATTTGTCAATTGATTTCAAGCTTGTGTCTAATCAAGTATGAATTATGTTTTGTTTTGAAAACTGTATCTTTTCATTTGAGATATCAATGAATGGCGCTTCAGAAACATCGGAGGAATCATCATAATTAAACACTTCTCAAGCCAGAATATTGACGTTATCAATTCCATATATCAAATCAAGATTTCAAGGGTACCAATGAGCGTCAGGAATGCCCCTCTACAAGTGGAGGGTCGTTGACATTATGCCCTTTAACATGTGCATTTTTAACCTGAATTGTATGCTCTCCCTCTGTACTAGTAGCCAGGCTAGTAGGTTCACTTTCTTCCTCAAGCTGTGCAAAATATTCTCGCTGACGATGTGCTCGCTCTCTGTCAGCCTTATTTAGAATTAATCAATTTCAAGGGAACCTTGGTAACGCACCCATGTCATTGTTAAGCAAACAATTCAGTTTTAGCTTCAATTAACTAAATGATTGTAAAATATTTAGCTTCTACAGTACGGATATTACAAAATATATTTTTTTAAGCCATTAATACTGTAAATTAGTTATATTAATAGATTGCATGGTAACTTTGAGGTAATTCTAAGACTAGCACGCTTGATTCTTTAAAACAAAAACAAATAGGACAAACTTTGTTACAGTATTACTACATATGAATAATAAAAATCCCCTAAAAAACGTGGTGACAAAAAGGGTCATTCTTTATGAACACGAGAGTCAGATTTTGGAAATCATGGAAGTCAATGTTTTGGACTTTTTTCACAAAGCTCTAGCAAATTATGAGAAAACGTTAAATCCAAAATTGAAGACTTATTCTCATGAGTGGTAGCCTACCAAAGTTTCGGCCTCGAGGCCATTTTTGGGCTTACATGTAAGCTTTAATAAACCGTAACTTTTTTTTTCGTAAATATATCAAACTGATATTAGCAATGGTTTAACTTTTGCACTTATTTGTTGGCCTCTAATTTGCAATTTAAAAATAATTAGGAGATTCTTTTTATTGTGTTAGACCACATCGACTTCCAGTGGCTGACTTGATAAAATTTGACCTATAAACGTCCCATATTATACTTGACAAGTTAATATAAGAGTGGTTTGACTGAAAATTAAGCAAAATATTTATGAATTACTGAGAATAAATAATATGTAACGCAACTTGTATAAATAAAATTTGGAGGTTCTTTTATCTTAAACTGTTAGTCAGCTTAAATCTGCCATACATTTGTCTTGACTAAATATTGATTTTTGAACCAAACTTTTTTCCAACTAAATTTTAGATATTAATTGATTAATTAACACGTTTATATTTACCCAGTAATCTTCGAGCTGCATGAAATAAGTTAAGATTTATTTTGAATACCTTCAAAATGGGCAATGGGGTGATCAGTGATCTGATTTGAAAAATTCGTTTACAGAAATATCATTTAACTTTTATTTTATCTTTTATCATTAAAGAAAAATTATAAGTTAAAGTAAGAAAAATATGTAAATTAATTATTTAATTTTGGGGCTATTTGCAGTTACCGAAAATAAATGGTCTTTCGACTGTTCTGTTTCAATTGCAATATATTATGTGGAATATTTGGCTTGCTAAATAAAAATACAAATACAAATAGCCTTAATAAATTCTAATTGGACAATTGCCAGTTAGTTAATCAAATACATTTTTTGTAAATACAATTTTCCCAATTAGTTAAGTTCAAATGTATAATGTTTATGCATTTGTAAACAATGTGTTAATCTCTTGTTAACTATTTTTTTACATAAACAACTAATAAAGAACAGTTTTTACAGAACTTACACAGGGACATAAACTATAGATAAATTAGCAAAAATCCCTTTAATTCCCACGTCCCTTACCCTAGAATTATCTTCATCCTGATCCGTAGACGGCTAAAAAAATAAAAAAAATTTCCAAGCTTTTTTTCATCCCATATTAATTGAAAAAATTAAAATCTAATTTTATTCAACAAAACCCAAATTAAGTTATATTGAGATTACGCTTCGTAGATTCGGAAATCCGCTCTCTAATTCTTGAAACTATCATCTTGAAACAGATCATGACTCTTAATAAAAAGTTCTTTAGAGGACAACGCATAAAACGATAAATACCAATACAATATATGAATGGCCATGACTTTAAAGATATGTGAATTCGGATAATAGGTATAATTACCCCCTTAATAAAAGAATTATTACCAGAGATGGAATTTAAAGAATTTGAGCCGCGGTTTAAATCCGCCAAAATTCGCCAAACCCCGGTTTAAATTTAGCGCCTGCTTAAATCTTGAAACATTTGATACAATTTTAAGTGGAACCAACCATATTTAAGACGCGGCTTAAATTTAAACCTCGCTCAAATTCTTTAAATTCGGCCACAGGCTTCTGATATAAATTTAAGTTCTGAAAACAATTAAAATGTTCATGTTGTCACACTAATATTAAGTTAGGGAAATCAGAAAAGATTAGAATCGGAATACCCACGGGAATGTTTTCTCAGCCTGGTTTTAAAATTCTAAATTGAGTTGGTTAACTATAATAGAGAAAGTTTGGTTTACAGGCAAAGCTGGGTTCCCAAGCTTGTCTAGTTTATGAAAAGAGAATTGATCTCTGTTTGTTTGAATGTATAAATCATGAACCCTTCAACCGATTTGCCTGAAATTTTGACTGATGAATTCGGTAGAATCACGGGAATGTTCTAAGGTTCTTAGCTTGGTTTTAAAATTCTTAGTTTAATAGGTTAGCTCATATAAAAGAACAATTAGTGTAAAATTAAATTATAAAGTACAATTTGTTCTCACAAAAGTACTGTACACTACTATTTTAGTAGGATGACTTATGTACGACCTTAGAAGGTTTCCCTCTTTATTATCGGTCAGTAAACGGGAAACTCACACTATACATTCTACATCCCAGTTCTGTTTTCGAAATCAGATTCTGACATTAAACGCTTCACAAAAGTGTAAAGTGTCAGAAGTAAATTAGTGCCTTTTCAATGTTTAATTAATATTATATAATTACCTGGAGGCTCTGTCGTATAAGCTGGGCAACTTCACTGTTCTCGGGGTCCTTTTCCCGACCTATCACAAAGTTGACCAGTCCCGAGGTGTTACGAAGCACAGAAGCTGCATATGCTTGAGTTACTCCGACCAAGCTTGCCCCATCAACCTACATGGTCACATTGAACATAAATAAATTATGATAAAATACTATCCATGACCTGCACTGTGCACAGGAGTGTAAGTAAGTTTTAAAAACATATCATCGCTTCACGAGATAATTTGATATTCTTGTGCCGCCCTTCAAGCAAATTTCAAGTAAATATCCTTGTTTGTCAGTTCACAATAGCAAACTGTAAAATCTAAGAACACTCTATATGGTAAAACCCAAGATAATGTTTCTGCAGAGGAAAAATATTAAATTCATAGCAAGTTTGTTCGCTTATTTTAGGATAAAAAAAAATCTTTTTTAAAGAGCTTCTTGGATCACCTGACAATAATGAAAAATGTTTTAAAATCATGCTTTTTAGATTGTAAGTTTAAAAAACCTTAAGCGTTTATTTGACTAAATTTTTTTCTTACGGTAAAATAATTATTCTAAAAATTTGTTAAATAAGCCTTTTAAAAAGACAAAAGTGTATTAGTCTTTTTTTGGATGTCCCTAATAAAAATATTACCATTTGTTTAATTTGTTATAATAGTGAGAGGTAAAATAATTATAGTCTGGAGAAAGAACTACATCAGAATAATATCAGGTTGATAATTGTATTTATAAGCAGATAGAAAAAACTTCACAACACCCCTATTATAAAGTTACGTTAAAAATGTCTGTCCCTCATAATAGCTTCAGATTTGTGTCTGCAGTCTTAATTCTTAAAACCTACTTAATCCGGGCTTACACAGGTATTAATCTTGGGTTAACTTTTAATAAAAGATGTAAAACATTAATTTTAACGTTATTCTTCCTCGTATTGCTCAGGTAAAAACTTTGTTTATAATTTAATTAGCATATTTAAAAAAAATATTTATGCTTGTATGAGCGTATTTTTCTAAAGATATTAGGGACAGAAAAAAAACATAAAGATTTCTAGCGCTAATTAGACATGACCTTTTTCTAAAATCTTTGTCTCTTAAACTCAAGTTTAATTGAATTTTATTTATTTTTGAGTTTTAAAAAAGCTGGGGGTGAATTTTTAATTTACAAACCTTAAAAATTCATGTTCCACATTTTGTCTGTCCGTAATAACTTTTTAATGCAATGCAGTTTTGCGGGATGCGGTCCCCAATATTTGAATCTAGGGGCGAACAGGTGGTGAAGCAAATAATTGTATCCGAGAACTCAAACTACCAACAGTGGATTCCGAAGGAACGTGAAGAAACTGAGTATGAAGCGGTCGTGTGTGAACCGACAACAGTGGCTGAAGTAAAGGAGATCATTAAGTCCCATAAGTCAGATCGTGCACCAGGGGTGGATGGGGTGCACTCTGAGATGCTGAAACATGCCAGTGCGGCATTTTTACAGGAATTCACGAGCGTATTAAATGAAATACTAGAATCTGGTGAAGTGCCTCCTGCACTCCTGACAGGGAAACTAACACTAATAGATAAAAAGAAGCCTTCGTTGGTGGTAGGTGAGAAACAGCCACTAACGGTCCCAACCGTTTTCCTGAGTGTACTCACAAAACTTGTGCACAAAAGAATGGATCCTATCTGTGAAGAGGAAGGATTCTACGGGTCCGTCCAATACGGCTTCCGGTCAGGCCGGAGCACTACTGACTGTGTGTTTGCGATTCTAGCAGTTATCCGAGAAGCACGACGGCATCACTGTTCAATCTCAATCGCTTTCTGTGACTTGGCAAAGGCCTACGATTCGATATGTAGGGAGCTCCTATACACCAAGCTGAGCCGAATAGGGTTCGGAGGACGGGTCCTATCATTGATACGTTCAATGTATTTCAATGACAATGTCCAACTAACACTAACAACACGACTATCTGCGCCACTTTGGTTTACAAAGGGGGTGAAGCAGGGGTGCTCGTTATCCCCCATGCTTTTTGCTCTTTATGTGGCAGGTTTAGGAAATGCACTACACAACTCAAAGCTTGGATACCAGCTTGGCGGTGTTGTACTAACAGCCTTATTCTTTGCGGATGATTTAGTACTAATAGCCGGGTCCCCCAAGTGGGCCATGGATAGGCTACTGGAGATTGTAGCTCAGTTCTGCAAGGACATGCATATGAAGTTGGCAGTGTCAAAGACTTTCATCTTGACTAACTCCCCAAGCGTTGTTGACTGGTCAGTTGAAGATGAGACCATTGAGGAAGTGTTGGCAGCTAAGTACCTTGGTGTGAACCTACAGATCCGAGGTAGGAACATGGTGGGCCAATATGAAGCCGTCATGATAAGACGGGCCATTGGATGCGCAATGTCAATCATGAACTTGACACGGGCTGGACTGGACCGGGCTCTGATAGCCAAGAGACTATGGGAGTCATGTGCAATCCCATCGATCCTGTACTGTGCTGAGGTGCTGGTCATCTCCAAGAAAACAGTTGAAGAGCTGGACCGTGTTCAAAACATGGTTGGACGATTTATTCTCCAGGTCCCAAGTTCTACTTCCAGGACCCTTGCATGGATGGACGCAGGCCTGGTCCCTATGCTAGACAGAATAGAAACCAAACAGGCAAACTATATCTGGACCGCAGTGAAAAACAGAACCAACCCAACTATCCACCAGATTTTAAGATTTCTACTTACACGGCCAGAGGATCCGTGGGTAAAGGTCTGGATGAATATACAACGGGATGTTGGAATCCTAACGAACTTCAACACAAGGAAGGAGCTGAACAAGGCACTCATCGATCGGTCAATAAGTCATGTTATGGCTGTAAAAGCAGAACACACCACAATGACAATCGTACCTCAACCCAAGAACTGGTTTAAGCTACAGAGCCATGTAACGGATTCCTTTGCAAGCAGGACACTGTGTTGCGTAAGGGCAGGAAACACCCTGTTGGGGAACCGTTTCAAGAACCGTTATGGTCGAAGATATGATATGTGTCCCCACTGCAGGATAGTACTACACACACGTTCCGTACTCCATGAATCCCACGTCATTTTTAACTGCCCATGTGTCTCTAGACAAAGACGGAGCTTGGGGCTTACCCAGTACAAGCTAAATGCTTTGAAGAGAGGGCCATGCACTGCACAGGCTGTCCTCCGTTTGTACCTCGGTGGGGATGGAGCTGATGGAATGCAGCTCTTGGATCGTGGAAAACGGATGGCCATTATCCTAGAGGCATGGCTTGTCAAGATCCACGAGTAAGGTAATATGTTTATGTGAAAGCAAAAAAGAAACTTTCTTGGGCAGAACGCCTGGATTTTAGAGAGTCTCCAGAAATGGAACTGTCTTAAACAGACTGCATAATTTTCAGAGAGTCTCCAGAAATGGAGCTGTCTTGGGCAGACCGCCTGGTTTTTAGAGAGTCTCCAGAAATGGAACTGTCTTAGGCAGACCGCCTATTTTTCAGAGAGTCTCCAGAAATGGAACTGTCTTGGGCAGACCGCCTGGTTTTTAGAGAGTCCCCTGAAAAGGAGCTGTCTTGGGCAGACCGCCTGGTTTTAGAGAGTCCCCTGAAAAGGAGCTGTCTTGGGCAGACCGCCTGGTTTTTTAGAGAGTCTCCTGATTTGGAGCTGTCTTGGGCAGGCCGCCTAGTATAAGTCTTCTCCCTAGGGTGACCAGTTCGGTCAGCCCATGGATACGTTTCGGCGGCTAGGAGCGCCGACCCCTATTTCATTGAATGATGGGTTGTCCTTTAATAATAATAATAATAATAATTGAAAATCTTTGTAAAGAAAATTTATTTTTCTGAATTTTTTATTCAAAATTATAGAATTAAAGCGAAATTTAAATTTGTTCTCAAAAAGTTATCCATAAAATTGTACATGATGAAATAACGTTGATAAAATGTATGTACCTTAATTATACGTGACAAATGCAATAAATTTGTTTTGTGCAATGTGCATTTAGGAAGATACCTACCTCAATTATTTGATCATTAACATGAATCCTTCCATCCTTATGTGCAGCTCCACTTGGAGTAATGGTCTTAATAAATATCCCAAGCTTCTCTAAGCCTGCATCTGCACCTACTCCCATTCCTTAACAAGATGACTATATTTAACAACCCCAAAAACCCTCTTTATTAAGAAATTAATCCCAACTCTTTTCTCGCCCAACACATATTAAGCATTTTAGATCATATTTTAAATTTAAGGTTCTTATGCGTCTATTGCTACATTCTGTTTAGTTGAGAATTGATAGCCATAGAAAACTGGAAGCAGTAACAACTTTACTTAATATTTTTGCTGAAACAATTCACTTATACTGACTTTTTAACTGTTGCGCCTTTCGGTGAATAATCAAAATTATTCCACGGTTTTTCTTTTAATATTATAACAATAATTTTGATTATTACACTTTCTTCCTACACATAATAATATTATACCACATTTACACGAAATGGGTGCGAATAATAAGAATTATTGCTGATTTGGCTACGTTGAAAATCCGACAAGAATGTGGTATAATACGGAATACATGATTTAAGATTACCTTTCTGAGAATTCATCAGTCAGAAATTATTTTAACTTTTATCCTTTGGTTGCAACAACCTACCTATAATGGAAAGACCTAAACCATCAGGACCCTTGTGAAGATCAACTGGAAATGTATCCATTTTTTCAACCCTCTTCTCTAGTTCGTATTCTGCACTGGCAGCCACAGGATCAACATCATCGTTTCTCCGATCATAGTCCTGAAAACATAAGTTTGCAAATTCGGATAAAATGTGTGATCCAATCCGGAAAAAAATATTTTCTGAATATTTCGATTAAGGGATATCACAATAAAATCACAAAAAGGAAAATGTCAGACATATCTCCATTTTAGCAAATTTAAGAGAGAATAAACAAACACGATACTCTCACATTTTTTAACTAAGACATGTTGGTAAAGAATCATCAGCAAAGACAGATAAGAAAATGACCAAAAATATTCATTAGAAAATTAATACATCATCGACAGAGTTCCTCAGAGCTCAAGGTTTTATAGATACTTCATCGTGAATCGTTCATAAAACTCTTTAAATCAGTGTCACTTGAAATGATGTTGAAAACCGGTTGACAAGACGCCAGAATCTGAATAGAAGCAGACCAATAGACATAATATTGAAAGATACTGCATTCAATACTGCATTCAAGTATATATTAAAACAAGGAATAAAATAAGACACTCACATCTGCACTATGCGTTGAATATTGTTTAACAGGTTCCTTTGAAAATCTGAGCCTACAATTAAGTTTAGGATTAAAAATTAAGATAATATAAAAAAAAATTCAAATAAAGAAAAAAATTAATTCTTTAAAAAATTAAGAATAAAAAACATAAAGAACATGAAAATCTACAAGGTGTAAATGTAATGGAGTCAAATTTATACAGTGCTTATGAATTTAGGGACAACATATCAACCGAAAAATCGCATTCAAGTTTGCGACGAAAGATTAAAGTTTGCAGAAGTAATGTTTATTAGAAAAATGCATCACAATGAGATGGTTAAAAAGTAATTATTATAAAAAATTACCTAGTCGGAGGATGAAAGTGAAGGTTGGCAAGTGCGGTATCTTCCATGGGCTGAACTTGATCCACTGAATTAGATTCAAACCAATAATGTCCATCCTGTTCAAACAACATTAAGAGATAATCAGAGTCAAATAAAAATGTAAATGAAGGTTTTTGAATTGATAGAACTTTCCCTACACAATTTGTCATCAGTGCAGTGATTAATTACTGCATATATTATAGAAACCGCAGACCTAGGATACAATTTAATTATTTGATTAGTGTTAAAAAATTAATACATGAAGCATTTTCCTTGCTTAAATAACCCTCAATAATGTGAAATATATCATCGTTTATAAAATCTGCAAGTTACTTTTCTGGAGAACCTCAATTGAAAAGAATCTATTTCAAAGAGTAAAACATGGATATTTCCATCCTTTTTAAGGGTAATGTTGTGAATCGAAATTCCATTCTATACATAGAGCCCCAATTAAAATTACGCCTACCGTCCCTTTAAGGAACCAACAACTTGAAAAAAACACTATAGAGACGAATAGCTTAAATATAGCTTAATAATGTCTCTTTAATTTCCTCGTAGTAGTGAACTTTGTTTTCCGCGTCAAAGAATGTTTCTTTTAAAGGTTCAGCATCCGGCACTCTCTTCACGTCAATCTTCTTGTCTTTACTTTCCTCTGTAGAATGGTTTATTTCTTCCTCTACAGATTGGGTCGGAGCTGTAGAGGTCTTTTTAGGTATATCTTGACTGGAAGAATTTGAATTAATGATTGATGATGAGAAGGTTGCTTCTGTAGATAGTTGGACAACAGAACTTAAATGGGTTGAAGAGGGAGGGGGTGAGTTTGTATTAGAATCAGCCACCACATTATTCTAGAACATAAATATCATCAATATAATAATTGATAATGTTTTCCGTTCTAATTCCTTCCAGTCTTAACTTGCAAAAGAAAAAAAAACAGCAATAAAGTAGATATTTTCAAAATTAATAGTAACTTGTTAAAAAATTCGAATCAAAACTCCACAGACTACAAAATACAAAAACCTTTTTTTCTACGCTACCAGTCATAGATGTTTGAATTTTCATAATTTAATCTATTCTTTTACCTCAGGTTGAGAATAAACAAGACTCTCTAATTTTTCGACAGCAGAGGTCCGAGAGTAATTGGAAGACACAGCATCGAAAGAGGAGGTCAGATTCTCTGTAATAAAAATTCAATGAGTTCAAGATATTTTGGTGTTACTGTCAAGTCGCAAAAATACAAAGATAAAGATTATTTCGATAACACAGGGATGTGTAAAGTATATTTATCCCTCTCATTTTCCCCCAAATGATCAAAAATAAAAAATCACCCCCCCCCCCTGAAAATAATTCTTAAATTCACATACCCCTAACAAAAATTTTTTCTTTAAAATATAGGCCAAAAGAAAGCTACTATTATGATATGTGTACCTGCGGGAAAATTATTAACCTATAAGGTTATAGAATTTTTTTTTCAAAAATTTGACATGGCATGGCATTGTGAGAAAAGTAGAAAGACACAAATACCTGACGAAAGATAAAAAATAACTTTTACCTGTATTCTCTAACCACGATGAAACATTTTCTCGAACTAAAGTACTACCAAAGCTTGCATCTGAGAATAACTCTTTCACCTTGTCAATCTCGTCATTTCCAGGTTTCGAAACTTCATCCTTGGAATTGTTGTTCTTTCTGTTTGGCATTTCTAAAGGTAAATCCTCACTTGCAATATACGTAAAGTCACTTTCCATCTTTGACGTGATGTTGGAAGAACTTAAATCATTAAAACTCACATTGGGACTTTGGAAGCGTCGAGTTGACGTTGACACACTTTCAAATTGATCAAACCTAGATATGAGGTTTCCTTCTGGACTGAGAAGTCGTTCAACCTCTTGCGCTTGCTCGTCCGAGAGAACGGAACCAGCACGACTTCGCCGCTCCATTAGATGATCAGCAAGCAAAATATCCGCCTCCCTTGGGGTCATCTCGTCGACCTGGGTTTAAGTTATTGTTATTACATGTATAATTGGTTATTTAAAAATCAATTATTTTCCTTAGAAACCTATAAATTAATTCCCGCCAAAAGAATCTTTTTTTTAATTACTTCCGACAGGAACTGTGTTTTCGCCACTAATTTTGATTTTTTAAACCATTGCAACCCGATGTCGTAGACCTTTGATAATACAAACTATAAATTACGTTGATAAAATAATCTAAGTGTTAAATATCAAATCAAATTATATCAAATCAAGAGCTTGGGATTGTCCAACAGCTTTTTGTCTAGCCAGGGTATGCTTTTAGCAAGTATTCAAATCGTCAGATTGCAAAGATATAGGGATAAGAAAATTTGAGTTTGTTGCAAAAACTTATATCCTTTACTTTTTCCTTTACAACAAGATTTGAAATAATCTTAAGGAAAATAATGCCACATAAAAAACCTTTTCACCTTACTGTCTGGTTTAGTTGGTGGCAGAGGAGGTGCAAATGGCTGCGGGGTTGGCGCTGAAGGTTGAGGGGTGGGACAAACTCCAACTGTTATAGGAGTTGAGCGAAAACCGCCCTCCCCAAGAGATCTATAGAACCCACTTGAAATTGTAGGATCAAATTGAAGTTCGTCGTTAAATTCATCTACATCAGAGCTATTGTCCAGCTTCCCTAAAGGAACATTGATAGATGGTGTTAGGTCTTCAGGACTAGCAAGCTTGGGTGAAGGATGAAACGACCGTTTTTGCACGTCGACAAAAGTAATTTCGGTGCTGGATTTTCTAACATTCTGGTAAATGTGTTGTTTATCAGGACTGTTTAAAGGGATGTCAGCGATTGCTGGACACCTTGGAGACAATGGAAGCGGTCTGGAAGAATAGCTAGGGGTTTCTGGAGATGAGTCAATGTCAGCAATAGTCTTTCGAACGCCTGGAATGTCTAGGGTAGTTGGCTTCGGGCGTTTAGGTGTTTCTGTTAGTTGTTCTTCAATGTTCGGAGAAAATGTTTGTTGTTTCAATTTTCTGAATCTCGATTCTGCATTTAAGTCTCTGGATTGAAAATGCTCTGGTTCTTCAGAAAGCTTTCTAAACTCCTCCTCCACCTAAATAAAACAATCATAATCATGTTATTATCAATTATCTTTGATTTTTTCATTTTGGAAAAATCCATTAGAGAAAAGATTACAGAGCTGAAAACTCTAGAATGGTGGATATCGGGATTAATGCTTGATCCTCTCTTTTTGATAATCTCAAGATTAACATAATCTTGCAAGATTATCTTAAAAGAGTATGAAAAACGATAAAATTCAAATTAATTTTTAATCATCTGAGAAACTGTAGCAGCTAATCAGAGAAAAGCAGGGAACCAATGAGAGAACAGAAATATTCTCATTGGAGAAAACAATTAACGGATATCCAAGGAGAGAGAAAAAGAGTGGATTAGGACAAAAATGAAAAGTTTCCACAGTGGATATTCGGATTAAAGTTTATCCATTCTAAAGTTCCCAGCTCTGGTTGGATCAAAGAGAATATTACAAGAGGAACCATGGACAAGATTTAAACTCAAGCAGAAAATTACAAGAGAGATCATGCAAGTAAAATTTTAAAGAAGACAATAAGAGAAGGATTGAAGGTGGGATCAATAAAAGAACCACAATTATCTAGGCTATACCCTAACTACCTGTTTAAAATCTGATGATGGTAGACTTTCAAAGAGAGTGTTTTGTTCTGTATCAAGAGCATCTTCATCGATCTCATTATTCGTCATTTCTGATTCTATTTTCTCCACGGTTTGTTTTTCCTCCGATTTATTTATGATGTCACTAATTGAGCTTCTAGAAGTAGTGAAACTTGAATTAAAGTCTTCCGAATTTTCCAGACTTATTTTGGCAACATTTTGTGAAAACTTGGAAGATACTATTTTTAGATTTGTACTTGCATCTTTATGACAAGGAACAATCTCAGATTTCTCGAAACTGAAATAAAAAAGGAATAAAAAGGGAATAAAAAGGAATAAAAAAGGAATAAAAAAGAGTGGAGTCCGCCTCATGATGCGTATTTTTACAATTGTTTAAAAATCATCACCAAAATTATAAAATATATTCTGATATGAACTAATTTTCTGTTTAAGAACATATTTTTGAAAAGAAATTATCGATGAAATCATTGGTCACTGAATTGAATCGAGCATTTCTTTATCATCATTATCTTGAATTCTTCAAATTTCTTCAATTCTTTGCATTGAAATTCAAGGAAATCAACGGTAAATGTTTTGGATAAGAATCGAATATTATAGGAACAGATTACGCAGGGGGTTGAAAAAAACCAGTTAAAACTTAACTTCAATTTCTAAGCAACATTATCATTATTGTTACAAATATTTAAAAAGATGAAACCTGTTTGGAGGTTGAATTGGCACGGGAGGTTTATCATCCTCCACCTTCTTCTTTTCTTCAGAGCCCCTGTTAAATGAAAGCTTCTTAACAAGTTCAGAAGAAGGCTTTGGTGATAAAACTGGAGGTTTCGATTGCCCCTTTCGGTCTCCAGTATAGCAGGGAGTAGTTGATACTGAAAATATATATTTTTTAAATATAAACATACAAAGGAATTTAATTCTTGCAACAAACTGTAATTTTCTTAGCCCTATATCTTGGCAACCGGTTGTTGTAGACCATAGATATGTCAAACTATTACGCCACCAGGTTCTAAGATATAGGGGTTATAAAAGCTGAGTTTGAGGCAAAAACTTAATTCCTTTCACATAACTGTATATTAACAGAAAAATAATCTGTGGTGGGGGGCCAAAATCAAAGACCTAAGAAGAAGGGGAGGGATGGGAAAAGGGAAAGGAAAAGGGGAAAAGATAAGAAAAAGGTAAGGAAAAGGAGAAGGAAAATGTAAAGGTAACTGGAAGGAAAATAGGTAGTAAAAAGGGAGAGATAAAAATTCTGCACTATACGGAGACTGTTACCTGGGTTTACCCTTGCAACAGGTTTACCGGCAGTATTAGAGATCAAACAGATAGGAGTAGGAGGCGGAGAGGTAGATGGTAGGGAGGGAGGAAGAGCTTGAGTCGTTGAGATTGAAGTTGAGATACCTGATGAAGACATCCCACCTGATGCTCTAAAAAAGGTATTTTTTTAACGTAGTATGCACTTTACAGAACATCATAAATAATATTTTCTTAATCGATTTGTTTTTCAAACATTTTCTATAACATATTCATCATGCATTGACATACTTGTCTGCACTCTTCAGTCTGCAGTCATGCCATTAAAGTGGGGACTTAGGAAAAATTTCTAATTGGGAATTTTATTATTTCCTAACATTCTGCGATAAGTTTTAAAGCTGAATGTAAACTAATCTAATACCAATTACAGATTGGACAAACTTTTAATTTGATCTATGAACAAAACTAGTTGTTAACTTTTACATAAACATATAACTTTTTCCGTTTAACCATTCGTTTTCCTTTTAATTTTATCCCTGTAACTTCTCCTAACTCCTCACTTGCTACAGACAAGATGCTTGACAGTAAAATTGAGATAAATAGTACTTACCCCGAAGGAGTTTTCCAGTTATTAATAAACGCATCCATTGAATCCGAGGTTGTAGTTAGAGATCTTGATGGTAATGGTTGCATGGGAGTTGATCTCGCACCTCTAGGAACTCCATCGAAACCAGACATTCTGTTAGGGGTATTCTCCTTGTTAACACTACTACGTCTTGCAGAGTCCACTGATTCTGGAGTTCCCGGTGTTCCCGAAGGCTTTCCGAAATTCTTTGTCCAACTACGGTGATTTTTTAACGATTCCTGGACGTTTACCTTGCGATTAGGTTTATCAGGCGGTTTTATTCTTTCATTTAACCCATTTCCGTTGGCTGCGTGTTTGGTGGGGCTGTGAACACCTCGAATAGGACTTAAAAACCCAACTTGATTTCCTCTAAAACCACGGATGACATCTCCATTATCATGACTTGAAGTGCTGAATAAAAGTATTTTTATAATCATTTCTAGTTGAAAAATATCTTAAAATTTTGTAACACTGTTTTTAATGGTGAAACATTATCTGAAGAACCAATTATTCTTCTAGGAATTCAAAGACATCTTAACAAAAGGTATGTTTCACAAAAAACTTAAAATGGCCATCGCAAATGATAATAAAAGTGTACATGTTCAAATCAAATAAAAGGTTTTTTTTTTTAACTGGCAGTTATGGCCAAAAAAATCACATTTTTTTAATACTTAGTAGAATTTGTAGAGGAAAATAACTTTCAAAAAAGCATTAATTTTCAACATTTGTGAACTAAGTAAACTGATTTAGTTCGAATTTTCTCAAAACGGTTTTATTGATACCCACCCACATTAATATGATTTTTAAAACTTTTTATTTTTACTTTTACAAGTGATTTTTTTCCCTTTTATTATCATTAAAACCCAATTTGCGACGGCCATTTAAAATTTTTGTGAAAAATACCTTTTGTAAACAGAAAACTAAAATTAAAACTATTACTAACTTTTGCTTGGGAAAATATTTAACTAAGTCTTCATTAACTAATTTACAATCCACATACCTTGTTCTTTCATTTCCATTCATCCCCCATTGACTGGAAGTCGAACTTGATCTAAAATTATGATTTTTTTATCTTATGAAGGATTTTATTAATACTTACATGAAGTTTTAATATAGAAAGCAGGATTGCTAAAATCTTGAATACATAAAATGTTTTGATCCAATAAAATTGAAAACTTGATTGTAAATCAAAACATCTTTTATGGTAATATCCAAGACCCTTTCTTAAAATTATTTTCAGCATGCGAACATATAATTTTGCGATAGTAAAAAAATTAGGATGGGTACATGCACATTTTTTAATCCATTTATAAAAATATATTACATATAAAAAGTAGTAATCACTGTCTGTTTGCTTGTTTGAATGTCCTATCATGACTCATGAATCCTTTTACCGATTTACCTCAAATTTTGATTTGGTAACTCAGTATGACGACAGGAGTTTTCCTTAGCTTGGTTTATAACTATGTTTGAATGAAGCCCTTTGCCGTTGATTTGCATCACATTTCGATCGGGTAACTCAGTAGAACGACACATGTTCTTAGCTTGGTTTATAAGTTCTAAGTTGACTTTTTTTAGATTAAGGAAAGCTGGGATCCCATGGCTAGTAGATATTAATACTGGTTTAGTCAGATTTTAAATTTTCTCTGACTGTTAAAAAACTGCAAAATTGGTTGATTACAAGAATTTATTTAGTATGGTCATTTTTAATCCAGTTGAAACATGCACATGCATTTTAACTATCAAATGCAGGCACTGACCTGCCAGGAGAGGACAAAGGACTAGATGACCTTGACCTCTCTAGAATCATATTTTTCTCACTGTCTGACCTTGACCCTGGTCTCTGAGATACTGACGATGACCTTGCAGATAATTTTATTTATCAAAAAGACTTAAGTCCAGCGACATTATGTCCGATTCACAAGGGTAACCAGAAAAGCTTTGTCTGATCACGAGTAAATAAGATATCCAAGGAATTCTTTTTAAATTTTCATTATTTTCAATATGATTATTTATTATACAAATGACTTGATTGTTTATTCTGCAGATACCTATGAAGAAAATCATCAGAGCTTAACACTTTTTAAGCGAGCAAAACGACAATTTCTTCCACATTATTGATAAGATAAATGGTAAGAGGGTACCGTAGTGAATCGGACATGTTCCTCTTTACAATGACAGTGCCTTCCGACAAAACAGTTAATATATTTGAAACAAGGCCTATGAGACCTATGATGAATATTCCATTTACAGTGGTTTCTCTCAATTCTTAACATTTTTTTTCAGCTTTCTTCATCAAAGTGTAATATTTATATTTTTAGGGGAAATGATAGTAAAGAAAATAAAAATAATTTACCTCGAACCAGGAGGACTGATCACCCTTCCTGTATCCTCTTCAATAGATTTGAATTTATCTCTAGCATTTTGAAACCTTTCAGTGGCCCCCTCAGGTCTATTCACCTGAAGGTGTTAACAAGTAATTACTTTTGTCATTAATAATAACACGAGAGTATTGTTCTTTCAAGTTAAAAAAAATGTGTTTCAAATAATTTTGGTCTAATCTTATGATACATTAAGAGGTTCACACGGTCAAAATTGGCCATTCAAGAAAAAGTAAACGGTAGGGGACTTGAAGAATTCACAAGTTATTAATCTAATCGTCGTTTCTTAATCCAAATTTAAACTTTTCTCTAATAGAACTTGAAAATTTTCTCGAATTTACAGTTAACTGACAGGTCTTAAGAAATTGCCAAAATCCGCACTCGAAGAAACCCTGGACTGCCAAACAATCATTACAGGTGTTTTTTCTGTTTTTTTTTTAATTAAGTTGTCATAAATTCATAAAATTAACAAAATGTACTGGAAAACCAGACATTCTCGAAAAACGCTCGGATTACCAATCAGCTAATAATTTTGACCCTTTGTAACACCATGGTCGTGAAAGATTGTGTCCCTAATCCCTAGCAATTGAAGGAATTATGCGTATCTTTAAACTGGTGGCCAATCCCTTTCACTCGACTAAAATAAAACGCCATCATCAGTGTGTCACTATTTTTGTTACTTACAAGGCTGGATACATAGGGTATCTCAGGTTTGGTTCGAGCAGGGATCACGATGTCTCTCTTCTTTAAGACTAAGCCTTCCTCGAACTTGTTGGCCATCTGTGAGACCTTCCCCGTGCTCCCTATGACGACAGGCGACAGCATCTGAAAATAAAAAGATTGCTAAGTGAACCCTATCTGTAAAACTGTAAATCACAAAAAATAGGTAATTTGGTGAAGATAAGAAGGCGAACAAAGATAAAGGAAGGTAAAAAGAAAATAGTATATCTATATATAAATTTGGCTTGTCTGTCTGGGTGTCTGTTTGTCTGTTTGTTTGTTTGTATCCAATAAACGTCAAAACGGCTGAACCGATCGGGCCCAAATTTTTTGTGGGACATCACGTGACCACAGGGAAGGTTTATGAATGATCAAAATTTAAAATATTTGTCTCCATCAAAATTCGATCTTCATTAAATCTTTGAAAATTTTGAAAATACACGAAATTTTTTGTGAAAATCCGCGAATTATTTTTGTTTTGTTTTACGATGTACACAAAGAGAACATGTTCAAAATTAATTTAGAAGATGGGCGCTATAAGGCTAGTAATATAAAAGTATAAAACAGACGAAATAGAAAAAGTTTGTAGATTGAACTAAAACTACTACAGTGTGTGTAGTGTGTAATTTTGCATGTTATAAATATGAGTCGAAACATTCTTATAATTTAGGATTTTAAATATAAACAAGATTTTATAACACGTGGGCAACTAATAGAAATTATTAAAAAGCAACTGAACTGACAAGAAGAAAGATACCAAGGAGCCAGATTGTTTAGGAGTAATTTATGTCAAACGAATTATGGGCAGACGCTGAACTCCAACCTTCGAGTGTGCGAGGTGGGGAAGACTTCATTGCAGCGCTTGATTAAAAACATGATTAAGGGGGGATGAGGTAGATCGAGATTAAATCCTAGCCGCAGCGCTCGGCCCAGCAAGTGTCTTAACCTAACCTAACCCTAAATAAATACTGATTTAATTGAAAATTGTTGAAAAAGTGGTCATGTACAAAAGTAAAATCGGTAAAATCTGCAGTGAAATCTTCCCCACCTCGCACACTCGAAGGTTGGAGTTCAGCGTCTGCTCGAATTATGTTTTCCTTGGTAAAAAAAAAGATTTTGTTTTGAAGTAATAACTCTCCAAATTCACAATCCAAGATAAAGTTATTGTTAAACCAGGGATTACCAACGATTACTTGTAACATATTCGCAACAATTTAAATATTGATAAGTATCTTCGTGATTCGTGGCTTGAAATTATTACACACTTATTACCTAGTATCTGAAATTAATTCTTAAAGCACAATTCCTGGAGAGTTAAATGAGAACTAAGCTCTACCTTTTAGTAATCTTGAATCTGAAACCTGACTCCGCGATCCAACCCTTCATAGTCTTTTACTCAAATACTTAAGACCAAATTCAGCTTCATCAATTTGTAAAAAAATATGTTCAGCGATACCCAAAATAAAGTGGAATAAAGATATTTGGAACAATCTTTTATGTATTAACTTATGTAAATACTGTTATAAAATCAATTTTTACGTCAAACAACTTAATAATTAGTAGAATATTAATGTTAATAGAACTGGATTATAAAAAGGCATGAATATGATCAAATTTAATTCATGGTATTATTTATAAAAAAAATTCTAAAATTACTCCTAATTCGGATCCCCAAACCTCAAATCCTCGGAACTAGTTTTTCAAAATCTTATTGAATTACAACATGAATTGTTCAATTTACATGCAAGTGTATAATTTAGAAACTGAATTTATAATTGCATTGTATAAGCCGTTGGTGCCCTGAATACATTTACCTTGATTGACGAATTGTAATTTACATTTCCTTCAAAAATATTTGAGGAGAAAGTGTCTCATACTTAAATAAAATGATATTTTTAGTTTTTTTTTTAATCTATAAAAACCGTGATTCAATAAAAAACTAACTCTCTAAATTAAAGAAGAACTTCCAATAACGCGGTCTAATGACCCTGTATAGTGTATATTCTGTTAACTCCGACATAATGAGCGATATAAGTTTAACAAGCCAATGGATAATTGGAGAGTGGGTCGGTTGGATAGACAGAGACACACTACAGGAAAAGATAAGTCAAAGGTTAAATCTTAATAGAAACCTTTTTTAGTTTAAATATTACGTCAATAGGCTTTTCGGGCGCTTCGCGCCCATCTTCTATTTCAATTGTGAACATGTTCTCATTGTAACATTGAAAAACAAAAACAAAAAAAATTCGCGGATTTGATAATAAAAATTTGCAGATTTTTAAGAATTTCAATTTTTACCAAAATTAAAAAAGTTTTAAGCACAACTTTTTAAAATATTGATCATTCATAAATTTTCCCTGGGGTCACGCAAGATCCCACAAAAAATTTGAGCCCGATCGGTTTAGCCGTTTTGACGTTTTTTGGATCCAAACAAACAGACAGACGAGACAAATTTATATATAGATGTGACCCCAAGTCTCACTAAAACTGTATCAATATCAATCATATTAATTTTAACAATATTTTATCTATTACAATTCAAATGTTAGCGGTTTTTTTTTGTTTATTACTAAAAAAGTGTACATTTTCAGCTATTTTTTTAACAGATCTGCATTCAGCTACAAATCATACAACAAAAAATATTTTCTTGTTAACTCAACTGAAATCTTCCATGATTTCTATGAGACGTTAGTCTTTCTTGTGTAGTTAACAAAGTAAAGAGTAAAGTAGTTGGCATACGGATGAACACAATTATAAAAGAATTTAAGTTTGACACGGTATCCTATCGACACAGCTTAAAAAATATCAAAAAAATGTATGTATCTACAATGTACATTCTGTCACTAATGAAGTGTAAAAAAAAGGTTAAAAAAAAACTAGTAAACCTGAAAAAATATAAAACCCTACCGGATGTATCTAGGAAAGAAGACCTTGATATACATCTTAAAAAATTCTAAGTACTAGGTATATTTTGTATTATATATCAAGAGCGCCATATAACGTTTTTTGTTAAATGATGAAATAAAAAATTAAAACCATGTTGCTTTCATTTGGCCTCATCTCCGTGCAGGGAGATATATTCTACAATGTATTTCAAAGTGCATGGGAAGTTGTAATGTATTGTGTTGTATTATGAACAATGAGCTGGGAAAATTCTTAATTAAGTAAGCAGTTCTAGTTTAAAGAATAATAAAAAGGAAGGTTATACACAATAGGGTGGATTTGACATTTAGATATAATATTTTTCACTTAATATTTTTATTAAAAACGAAAACAACATTCTTCAAGTTTGTTACCTAGTTATAAATTAACTTTGAAAAATAAATCTTTGATTAGGTATATTGTTTCCTAGTCCCCTTGAATTCTTACCAAACCAGGGAGTGGCTAAAAAATATCGAGTAATAAAAAGTCGACAACGGTTAACAAATACATTCTCCCGTTCTCTCTAAAAAACTGTTCCTCGAAATTTTACCCTTTCCCTTGATAAAGTATTTAGTTTAAAATACTCAATGCAACTAAACACTTGCCTCAAACTTAAATTTTATGCTCACTTTTATCTTTGCAACATGATAATTTAAAATTTGACTATTTCATCATAGTTCGACACAAGGGTCATACAACATTAGGTTGCAAAAATTTAAGTCTGAGAAGATTAGAGTGTAAGGCAAGTGTTCAGGCCATTTCAATATAAATAATTAAACTAAGGAATTACACTCCAAATAGTCGGAAGAAGAAAATTGTATGAGGAAGACCGAAAATTTGTGGCATATGGTTACCGGAAGGCAAAAAGCTAATATGTGGCATGGAGGGATTAAGTTGCAGGCTCATAGCCGCCGGTGTGCCTTCTCTCACTCCTAGCACCGTATCAAATGTTTAGTTTCCCAGATTTTAATTTCAACTAAATTATTAGCTTGATAAATTATTAATTTATGAATTTTTAACTCTGAACAAAACTAACAGATATAATATACAATTGTTATTTAACTGTGTAGAGAATTTTATAAAAGAAACTTTAATAAATCCGTAAAATTATTGTTTCTAAACCGCCTACTTTCCTACGGCCCGAGTATAGTGGAAAGTGAAGATTTCGGGCGCTCTCACTTTCAATTTGAGAATGCGCACTTCACACAAGTTTACTATAGGGCAGATTAGGCTTTAGTAATTAGCATATTTCCAGAATTCATTTCAGGGACTACAGTAAGATAACAAGCTCCAGTACTACATAGCCATTAAACGACCCATCTGTATTCATCAACTTAAAGGAGGATGAAGAGGATCAACAAATAATTTGAATCTCTCCAGGATGTGTATAATTCCGGGGGGGGGGGGGTGATTTTTGAATTGAGAGACGAAAATAAAATTGGGCATCAAAAGGTTAAGTTTTTCATCCTTGATAAAATTTTTCCCCTTTTTAACATTTATTCATTTTACCCAATTCAGCGAAGAAACCCATATAAATTTTCAGTTCAACGCAAACATACCGCACTTCTGCAGGGATAAAAAAATGCTCAAGAAAATATAGACACCTGTCCCACTCAACAAAACTTATGATGTTTGTTTACAAAAATAAATTATGATCAGGTTGAGCTCGTAGTTTCTCCTCAGTATAAATTTACCACGCCCTCGACACACAACCACAATTGTTGTATCAGACAAAACATTAAAAGTTGATTTTCAGAATTCAAACCATTGAATGATTTAACAGAATGGAAAAATATTGAAAATTGACAGAGTTAGGTAAAAAAAAATCAAGTTCTTAATGACCGTAACTTTCCGAATATTTATATTTTTCAATTCTATAATTTGTCTTCTACTTCGATTTTCAGATCAGTTCTAACCATGTGTATTTCACGTACATTTCATGACTCATTACCATACCATATTAATCTGTTTTATAAAACTTCAACAATAAGTACAATTTATAAAACTATACTCCAGTGTAACAATTGTTGAAATAATCAAATAAAATCAATAAAAAAATCAAACATTTAAAAGAAGCGGCCATTCCTTTAAAAGAGTCTAAACCAGTCCTGATTTAGCAGTACCTGATTTAAATTTAAAAAAAATAATATTATACGTCGTTGTACGTATTCACAGCTTGGATCATTTTGCATGACTATCTGAGGAATTCCTTTTTAATCAAAGCACTTATTCTTATCTTTTACTAAAATAAGCTTTTAAATCCATATTCATGTTTACTCTCATTTTCAGCTTAAACTAACTATGCATTGATTGAATTTATTAAAAAACTTTCCAAAATAAAATTAAATCTAAATCGAAAAATATCTGTTTCCTTACAATAAGATAAGAAGACATATTGTAGTGAACTACTCTTTTCTTAACAGTTCCACTACAAATTAAAATAGATCTACGCTATTTAGGTTCTTCGATTATTGGATGAAGTGATCTTGAGAAGGACTCTAATTATCTGCTTACTAACGAATTTAACGGCGACGAAGGGAGAGATCAATACAAATAGCCCTGAAATTAAACCTGTAGCTCCAATCAGTGAAACTGTGCTAATAACGAATCCGGCTACATACTCTTTTCTTAACAATTCCACTACAAACTAAATTAGATCTACACTATTTAGGTTCTCCGAGTATTGGATGAAGTGATCTTGAGAAGGACTCTAATTATCTGCTTACTGACAAATTTAATGGCGACGAAGGGAGAGATCAATACAAAGAGCCCTGAGATTAAACCTGTAGCTCCAATCAGTGAAACTGTGCTAATAACAAATCCGGCTACTTCTTGTATGTCTTCAAGGACTGTTGAATCTAATTCTATGCGGCGGGGACTCTGTGGTGAATCCAGATTGTCAGATTAATCACTTATTTGATCCAATTATTTGTTTAATTCTAATATAGCGATATTATAAATTATTCCACCGTTCTTCTCTTAGTCTCTCTTATAAATGAAGATTAGAAAAATTATTGAGTTTATTTTGAAATAAAGTACAAACCAGATTTGTCGGAATTTAAATATTTTATTTACCAAACAGAACTATTACTGACAATTTACAAGTTATTTAGGATATTTATATTTTATTAGACAATGATTATTGATTAGATTGTTTTAAGAGTTTTCAAAGTTTATAATGAGAGCTTTTGAGAAGTATATGTGCTTAAATATTAATTGAGTTTCTTACCTATCATTTGAATTCTTTCTTATTTGTCAAGTATAACTAAATGGGATCAAGCCCTGGACTGAACTGAACATATACTGTCAAAAGCGCTCTTTTATACAAATTTCAACGAGGGGAATATCATCATATTTACACTATGGGGGAATATTAGTTAAGAAGAGAAAGTCGTCTTCCTCCTAGGAATGAATGAGTTTGATATAATAACTTTGCTGTTAAATAAGATTATAATGTAGGGGAATATTTTGATTTTATTTTGTTGCAGATTAAAATTTACTCGAGAAAAGACTCCCCTTCTAAATATACTAAAATTTCATATTGATAATAGGGGGAATAAATTAAAGATCACAAACAGAATTAAAGGAAAACATACATGTTAAAGTTCTAACTATTCTGGTTGAGGGGAATATTAAAGTACAACCAAACTTTTCTGATCCAGATGAATTTCAGGGATTTTATATTCACTAAGTCTAGGGATTACATCGAGTACAGCTCTGTTAGGGGAATATTAAAGTTCCCCAGTCTGTCAGCAATTCGGGGAAACTTCGGAAGTTCCAGTATTTTCATTTTTTTAACATGCATGACTTGACATGTTAGAATATTCCCCCTGAGACTGTGTACTCAATATATATAATATATATATAGCTGTACTCCTCCATGGTTATATAGAAGACTTAGAAGGAAGTAGGAGGGAGATGGAGAGAGGGGGGGGGGTGTAGATCTGAAAGAAACCATATTTCTCCGTTGATTTTGTATCTAGGGGAATATGAAGTTTTCGTCAGACTAGCGCTGATCCCGAGAGACTTCTGAGGTTCACAACTCTCATGCATGGTTTAACATATTAGAATATTCCCTTCTGAGGTTATGTACTCATTCTATATACATACTATATTGATGTACTCTTCTATAGTTGTATCGAAGACCCAGAAGAAGGGAGGAAGAGGGGGGGGGGTGCCGGTCAGAGAGAAACCATATTCTTTTCTATGAAATTTTAAACCAAGCAAAGTTGATCCAGAGAAAGCTTCTAAAGTTCACAATTTTCTTTTTTTTGTCACGCATGAATTAACTTATCAGAATATTCCCCTCCGGGCTGTGTACTCACTTTATTCATATGATTCATACATGTACTCTTTTGCGAATTTATAGAAGACTTATAAGTTTCAAGTTTTTCACATTAATTGTTTTACTCCTCTGATTGTTCATCCAGTGTAGTTATTGATTATTTTCTAACTTAGTCAAATTGTAATTCACAGATTATAATCAAAACGAGGGATTTGGAGGAGAGAAACATAAGTTTATATTGGAGTGGGAAACTTATATCTTTGAATCCTGTTCGTCTGATGGATTTTCACTAATCCATCTCTCTTCTTAGATTGTCTCTTTGTCTCAGATACATCTCTTGTCTCTAAAAAGAGAAAACTATAAAATTCGATCAGGTGGACCCTTTTGTCTTCCTCTAGTAGTTGATCTAACTTGCTGTTCTTGATGATGTAGACTCGTCCGTTTCTATAGGTATTTGACTTTTCAAATATTGTTCGTCCGTGAATGGGACAGTTTTGTGCGTGTCCCAATAATGTTTGTTTTAATACACTTGGTAGCACTAGTCTTTTTATAACACTTTCTGCGCGTGAGAAATCGTAGAAGGTAGCATACTTGTTTAATTTCACTTTATAACATAAGTTCACGTGTATGTTCCTTAATACGATATTTCTTAGACTATCAGGTCCCCTAGCCTTTAACGTGAGCGAACAGCTCTGGCTGGATAAAAGGTATGGTTTAAGTTTGGTAATGGTGAGTTCTTGGGATCCAAGGATCGTTAGTACGTCGGTCCAGTATTCTGATACATGGTTCATCCTGTAAATAATACATGAAAGGGTTTTACAATAAGTATACTGTTTTATAAAGATGATAGTGTTACATGTGTTAAAGAATCGAGTTGTGTTATGTTTGTTTAGATAAGATTAGATCGAAGTTTTAAAATTTTAATGGTTTCTTATTTCTCACTCGTGACTTTTAGGGGTGAAAGGAAGTACAAGTGGGGTTTTATTTCAGTTTGTTAGAAACAGCTATCTAGAATAGCTACGCTTCCTTCCTCTGTTTTAAAATGTTTTTTCTTGCAAACTGATGATTGGGAAATGAGTGATAATTATTACTTTTGTTTTTTTTTATAAGCATTTAGAATCAAAAATGGTTGTTATTTTTGTAAAATAAGGAAGTATTTACAGAGTGATAATGATACTACCTGCGCTTGATGATGAGGAGGTAACTTCTGGTGTAATTGATGAGGGAGATATTGTTGTTATTTCAAGTACCAGCTCGGCCTTGATCACTACTGATGATTTCGATGGTGGGTTTATACCACCGGATACGAAGGAGCTGGGTCCCGGTTTGTATGTTGCTCTTGGTAAAGATGTTTGGATGCAGTTCTGTTTAATATTGTTCGGATTTTGGTTTATGTTTGAAATCATCAAGGTATTCCAGGGTAAGTTAAATGAGGTGGTAATGAGACATGTTCTCTCTGGGTGATGACGATCGTTATTTTAGGTTGGAAGTGTAGAAGTGGTTGTTGTGGTGTTTGGAGACGTCGCCGAGTTAGGTCTGTACGATATGAGGAAGCTCCGATATTGCGAGGTTCGGTCGATGAAATGTATTTAGGAGCATCTTCTGTACTCGGAGGTTCTCGAAGGACTGGACGCTCTGAGAATCTGGAAATGTCCGTTTTAAATGGTGAATATTGATTATTTTAAAAGTCCGGCGTTTCCATTGATTAATTTTTAACTGGTGTTGTGGTTAGGAAGCCTTTTAATAATGAAATCTTATACCAAGTAATAATGCTTGAAGCTCCCGTTAGATGGAGTTGTAATTGTATAGTTTATTTGTGAGCGCTTTCTTATTGGGGGGAGTTTGTGAAAGCCGCGGAGCAGTGGAGGGAATGATTCTATTTTGACGTGCAATTTTTGTTATTTTTATCTTGTTTGGTGTTTAAAATTTGCTGTTTTTCTTTAAAATGTTGTTAAGGTTTATGTTTTGATTGTGTTGGTTATGATTTACTGTATTATTATTTAGTTGATCGTCCAGTCGGTGCCGATGGATTTTCTGAGGTTATATTTTGAAGAAGATTCCTCCACTGGTGCATGATGGGCGGTTGTAGTGAGCGCTCGACTCGACTGGCTGCCATTTAATCTAGAAATTTCTACACGCGCTCGATTCCTCGTGGATGCAATTTCAGTTTTATTGTGTATATTTTTTGAGATTTTTTGTTTTAGTGTGCGTTTAATATTTTATTATAGATCAAGGCGATTTTGTGAAAGTAGTGAATTATTATTTATTTGCAGAGGGGGATTTACAATGCCGAGTTTAGTATCGTTGTTCCCTCTGCCGGATTTTTATTCTGTTTTTAAAGAGGAGTTCCTGGGATACAATGGGACCCACTTGTTGTTTAAGGTAAAACATTTTTGGTGTACTGTAATTCTTTTGATGGCACTGTATTAGCTAAGGCCTGTAATTAGTGTACTTGATTTCAGGTTCTTCCTTAGTACAGTATGACTTAGTGAATTTAGTACTGCCTTGAACTATGGCAAAATGATTTAATATTTATTTTATCGCCATGTTTTTATTTTAGCATCAAAATGTTTGTGGGTATAAGTTTGGTAGAGGGGAAATAGTAGATTGAATTTCAGATGCCACTGTTTTTCATGATTCATTCTAGTTAGTAACCCCTTTGTTGTGATTTTTTTTTGTATGCCGCGCTAATTTTGGGGTGTATGTTGAATTTGTGTTTGATTTGTTTGTATGTGTCGCTCAAGGTATGTTTAATTGTGATGGGTCTTTTAAAGGGTAGATGGAACTAGGGTGCCACATTATTTTCGTTATTCCATTTGTCTAAACTTTTGAAGGATATTTCAATTAAGATTTTGAGCGGTTTTTTTTGATATTTGTTTCTTATTTAGACTGCTGTTATCCCTTTGGAGAGTGGTTGTCCTCTTTTGGATGTGGATGGAGGTCAGGCGGTGTTCTTGTTCTTGTTGGGTGTCCTTACGGGCTTTGTCTGTGGAGTGTCCTTGTTTGTTCTGTGGGAAGTGATGGCGAGGTTAGTATTGGTTTTGTTAATAAGTAGTTCGGTTTCTAATCTATGGATTTGTGTAGGATTATATTCGATATTTATAATATATTGTGTTGTCGAGGTTTGGTTTTTAATTATAGTTGTGAATGTTATTGGATAAGGTTTTGTTAGTTGGGGTAAACATTTTTAATGTAATATTTCTGTCATAGATGAGGAGTGATTAATGTTTTAGTTGGGTTTTTATATTTCGCAAAATTTGTTTTGGTTATTGATAGATTGTAGTGGAGGATATTTGATGAAATTGATATTTGGTATGATAGTTGTAATTTGATACTTTTGAACCTACACTGATTTTGAGGAATGTGTTTGATGGATGATTTTAGATTTATTATAATTTTGTTTGTTTCTTTTCTAGGTGTGGTTGGACCATTAGCTTCCAGTACTTGGTAACTGTTTTGCTGGATGTGATGAAGGACAACCGATTTGTTCCTGCCTGTAAAGTGAGTATTTATGTTTTTGATGGTTTGATAATGTTTGAGTTTGATCAGTAAATATTTTAGATTTTAATCTGATAATTTTAATCCTCCATTGGGTTTCTGATATGGCCTGGAATGTGTATAATTTGTGAGCGTTGGGTGGTTTGTATGTTAGTATTTGACGATATGTCTGAAAGAATGGACGAACTTATTAGTGCTGTGGACGAGATAGATAGTCCTGGTTTGGTTACGGTGTATGCACCTGTGAGTGACGTGAGTGACGAGTTTCATGAGGAACCGCGTGATACACGAGAGGGGAGCAGTTGTGTTGAGGCTAAGGAGGAAAGGATGACCTCCCAATTTGTTTGCGGAAGCTGTAGGTTTGCTGAAACTTCCTGCCATTGTGGGATGAGTACTTCTGATGATGATTCTTCTGATGACGGTTCCGAGTGTGAATTTATTCTGCGGCTGAGGCAGAAGTTTGCTGAGGAGAGAGAAAGAAAGAAACTTGAGGAGAGCGAGAAGAAGAAACTTGCTGAGGAGAGGGAGAAACTTGAGGAGAGCGAGAGGAAGAAACTTGCTGAGGAGAGGAAGAAGCTTGAGGAGAGCGAGAGGAAGAGGCTTGCCGTAGAGAGTGCCTCGGGTGCTTTCCTTGAATCTGAAGAAATGGATGAAGATTGTTGTCCTTGTGGAAGGGTGTTGTGTGATTGCATGGATAGCCCTTCCGATATTGTTTCATCAAGTAGTGATGACTCTGATGACGATGCTTGTGAGGAGGATAATAATGCTGAGCTAGCAGAGGGACATGTTGTAGAAGATGGGGAAGGAGAGGAAGACGGTGATGATCAAGAAGATGGGGATGATGACGGAGATGGAGATGACGAGGAAGAGGAGGAAGGGGAAAAGGAAGCGAAAAGCCAAGAGAAAGAGAGCCCGATTCGACCTGACGCAATTGGCGGAGCGGGACCAGGTGTGGATTTTGGCCGTGCTGCTCGGTTAAGGCAGGGCCGTAATATAAGAATCGTTTCTGTTTCATCTTTCCCCAGGCTCGTTCGAGAAGGTGACATCCATAAGCTGAGGCAGCGGTTTTTGGGATTGAGGGATTGGGTAAATGATTTCTTTAAGGTTCCTGATCAGGATACTAGTCCTGGAATCCTTCCGATGTTGGCTGATGAGCTGAACACTATTGAGTTCCTGAGGTCGATGTATCGTCATAATTTGCAGCATGTGCAGTCGATGAATTCGAACGTGGGATATGGCGATATCGATGCTCTTAACATTGAGCGTCGTATTTTGACGGGTTTGATGAGGTTGATCCGGCTTAAGCAAGATTTTGAAGGACTACAGAGCCAGATCACTCGCTACATGGTGGATCATTATTGTCGGGATTGATTCTTTTTGTATATATCTTTATTTTAATAAAGTTTATATATTCTAATACTATGTTTAAAGATGGAGTGATTCTTTATTGAGTTGTAAGTGTTGAGACGAAAGAATATGTGTTTTTAAAGTGTGTTTTGATTTATACAAGTATGAATAGATTAAAATAAGTATTTTCAGCGTTTGTTTTTGCAAAAATGTTACTGGGCTTTGATATTTTGAACTGATTGTGAAATAAAATTTTTAATTTGCTCGTTTTTAGGGATGTTTTAGAGCAGTTCTGTGTTGTGTTACTTGTAAGGCTTGTCGTGGACGGTCTGGTGAGGTAAAAATATTTCCTAAAAATATTGGTCTGTTTTATAGTAGTACTTTGAGTGAATGGGAATGAAAAGAAGTTTTTAATAATTTTTCTTTTGGTATCTGGAGTCATGTTATTTTTTTGGTGTTTGTTTAAAACTGTTGTATGAATTATCATGTGTTTGTGAAGTATTTAGTGTGTTGTTTTTAGGTCGTCGTTGAATCTGTTGAAACGCGGGGCGGTGTTAAAAAGAAGTTGCTCATGAGGAAGCTACCACCCAAGGTTGATAATTTGCCTCAAGATGGAAGTAATGAGGTTCAGTCGCCTCCTTCAGCTGAGGAATGCGTACCTACTGTTCCTTTGCCTGTTGGGCCTGCCCCCGTGTTTTCCACGTTTTCGAGCTACCCACCGCCCGGATTTTTACCGCCGTATGTGCCACCCTGGGGTTTTCCTGGTGCCGTTGGACCTCATGTTCCAATGGAGAGGCCTTTGTTGCCAGGGAGAGTTTATCCTGAGGTCCCTGATGTAAGGGGTCTAAATGATGATCAAGGTGGTCTTCCAAGAGACCTGGGTGGTACTGCACTAAGTGTAAGGGCTGAAGTATTACCTGTGCCCGAGAAGGGTAAAAGCGGAGTTGAACCTAATACTATTTACGAGGATGTCAATGCTCCTGTGCTGGAGGTGCGGGATCAGGGAGTCACGGAGATTGGATGTGTACCAGTTGGTCGAGAGAAGGAGACTGGTGATAGTATCGAAGCTGCTGGAGCTGCAGAGAGTATTGGGGAACAAGAACAGATTGGACCGGAGAAGGAGAATGATCTCGGGGATAAAACTGCATCAGCTGGTTGTGATGAGGGAACTCCTGTAACACGCAATAAAGAATACAGAAAGACTCCGTTTCCGCAGTCCGCGGAAGGTTCCTGTGTTAGCGAAGGATCTAGTCCTTTTGAGGTAAAATTTGATTGATTAGAAAGTTAACAATAATGGACAAAATTGAAAATGGATTGATGTTCGATTTATAGTTTGTTTTATCTCCTAACCTGTAATAAGTATTGTTTTTAGGCTTTTGCGCGACAGGTCGAGGCTGCGAGGGTAGGAGATGAGGTCGGTTTTCCTTTCCGTGGCGGAGGCAATGTCCAGCGTACTCCGCCCGCCAATATTCGTCCCAAAAGGACCCATATTCCAACAAAGAAGTATCCTAAGGGCAGTTATCTTATTCATAATTTAATAGTGTATCTTTTCTTTGATAGTCTATGCTTAAAGGCGGGTTTTATGGGATTAAACATAGTTTTTGATAATGGATGAGTTTTAGTCTTTCTTTATTTTTTTGTGGGAGTAGGAGGGTTGTTGATTTGTTTAAAAAGAATATTTTTTGCTTTTCTTTTGTTCAATTCTTGAATTTTGATATATTATGAATGAGATAACTCGGTAGTGATATAATTATATCACTTGATTTATTATGATACGATTTGTTAATCTTGTTCATGGTCTTAGGCTAAGGTCTAAGTTTTGTTTTGTTCACGGTTTTAGGCTACGGTCTAAGTTTTGTTTTGTTCACGGTCTTAGGCTACGGTCTAAGTTTTGTTTTGTTCACGGTCTTAGGCTACGGTCTAAGTTTAGTTTTGTTCACGGTCTTAGGCTACGGTCTAAGTTTATATGTTTTCTTTGAGATGTTTGTTATTTTAAGTTTGAACACCGTGACTTTGGAGAATTTATAAATTTTTTTTTGGAATAATTACAAATATTTTTGTAAAATAAGTTTTCTTCGTTTTGGGAAAATATGTATATTTCAGTTCTGAAAGTTTTCCCAAATAAGTAAGGAGAAAACAATTGTGTAAATAATCAAAAGTGGAAGAAAAATAAATACGTTTGAAGATTTGAGTTTATTTGTATCTGTTTATGTTATTTTCAGAGGATTGAGACTTCCTATGTATAATTAAAACCGGAAGAAGGATATTGGCTAATTTAGCGTTGTAATTTGATCTTAATTTGAATCTGGATTAATTGAAGGTAATATATAGGTTCGCAATTGACATTGCACGCCTTTGTGTACGAGTTGGAATATACATTTTATTTGTAATATAGAAGACGTTGTAAGAGTTTAATTTAGAATTTTTTGTTTATATTTTGAAGTGTGCCAATTATGGTTTATTTGCTTTTGCGAAAAAGAATTTCTGTGGCAAAGATGAAAAACAGGAAAGATTTGAAAAGATTTTGGTTTGGTATATTCCTAAATGTTCATAAAAGGTCTGAATTCATGTAATTTGATTTGGTCTAAATTAATAAAATTGGTAAAATTTTTCTTGATCTGGACTTATGACAAAAATGATATTTTTAGCTGGGGATCTTTTCAATTCTGATTGATCCTTGATTTTAAGAGAAACTGTGAAGTTAGTTGGATCCGGGGTATAGGGTGTCAGTGTAAATTAAATTTGAATTAATGTGTAAGGTTTTACTGGTGTTAAATGAAAGGTTTTAAATTTTGAGTGAGAAGATAATGGTATACTAATCCTTTTACGGTGTTTGTTTTAGTTAAGACTGTTTGTCCAAATATTTTCTATGCTTTTTGACAAAAATGCTAATGATATTTAAGTAAATGTAAGCACTTCTTAAATTCTGATTTTACTCCCGATTATAGTTATGTGACTGTGTATTTAGTTAATGAGAATTTTTAATTTCACGTTGGTTAGGATTAACAAGACGAAACTTAGAGATTGAATAAATTTTGATTTACTTTAATACCGAACATAAAATATAACTACATATTTGTTGAAAAAAATATATTTACAATAGAATGTTAATACATTCAAGAAAAAAAAACTTTTTGGTTTGTAGCTGTAGTTGCATCTTGTAGCAGAATCTAAAATAAAACAAAAATTAAGGGATTTAATTTTAAGTGTACGCTTTTTCGTCTGTTATGAGGAGTGTTAACGTTTTTAAATTTTTTATTATATTTGCAAATACAGAAGAGGAAGGGGATTAGTAGTATTCCAAATGTACCCCCAACGGACCAAGATATGTAATTAACAATGTTTTCCCATGGTACAGGGACAAAGTTTTCCTCTAATATTCGTAATTCCTCATCATTTAGGTTTAAAAGGTCAATGTTTTCAAGGTCTGGTTTTGTATTTGCTTGAAGTACTAACGTTTGTTGTTGAAATGCTATCTTAATTGGGTTCCCGGTTGTGACATGGAATGGCAGATTTGTTTGTTGTTGTGGTAATTTATTGTTAAGATTTGAGTCAGTTACAGTAAACGGTGTAAAGAATGGAAATAATACACCCGTGTGTGTGAGTTTTGGTATGGAGTGTTGGCTTTCAATAAATGGGCAAAGTTTTATAAATTTTTTGATATTATTTTCCGTAAGGGCGGTGGCACACTTGTCATTGAAGGGTGTGCAATCACATCCTGTTAATATTTGTTGGTGTGAAAATAGACATTTGCATTTGAACAGGTTTTCATTTATAAGATATGTGTTTGATATATCAAGTTCTCTGCCAAAGTATGAGGTGGAGACTATGCTGAAAGTGTTTTCTGAGCTTTCGAATTGATTGATAGTAAGGGAAACGCTTAAACCTGTTGCTGTTGGTAAAAATCCAATAACTGAGATACTTTCCATTAATGTTTTTTCAATGCATGACGAATTTTGTATTGCTAGAAGGGTGTTGTCTGTTGTCCTGTAATTTGAATAGTTTTCTAATTCTGTAGTCTCATGTTGTACATGAGAGATAATTTCGTTTAAATTAAGTATTACCTGCATAAGAATGCTTGATGTCCGTTGAGATTTGCTAATATCCGAGATATCCTGAGATGCAGGGTATAGATCTTTAGACAAAATTTCAATCTCATTCACTAAATAGGATGCAGTTGCATCCCTAAATATTTCCATTAAATTTTCGCATTTGTTTTCTTGTTTTTGAATTTTTGGATTTGTATATTTTTGTCTAATATCTAATGTATTTGATAAAAGTGTATATAGATCTGTGATTGTTTTTATTTGTAAAGTCACATCTGGTGTAGGATTTTGACCTGGTGTTAAGAATTTTTTAATATTGTTATTAAAAGTGTCAGTGGCAAAGATTTGGATGTTTGCTACTTTTAAAAAAATGTCTATATTGACTTGATGATATTCTCTATTTAATATTAATGGCTTTTCCTTGTAGAATGGTTGGAGGTTTGACGACCAGCAGTATGAGGAGAGGAACAGAATTATGAATGCTCCTGTGCCTAAATAAAAGGAAGGTTAGTAAAATGGTACAATGATTAATTTATAATTTGACTGTTTTTATTTTATCAGGTTTTATTTTTATTAATTTTGGGATTAATTAAATAATTGGGTCCTTTACCATGTGTGCCCGGAAGGAGGGCATAAGTTGCACGTCATCTATCATTTTAAGGCTGTCGATAATGGTGAAGAGGAGTCTTAAACCCTGATGGTGGCTATAGTCTGACATTTGACCCTCTGGAGTAAAAGTTGCTTGTTTGGGGCAGCTGATAAGGGGTATGGATATGTCGCCACTAAAACCTACTAATGCTGATGGCAATATCAGCGGTAGTCTGAATGTGAGAGCAGCGGTCTGGAGGTTCATGTTGATAATGTCTGTTAGATCTACGAGAGATCGTAAATCCAAGTCTTGGTGGTATAAAGTAGACTGTCCAATTATTATGAATGTTCGGTTCTCCGCTGCTAAGGGCCTTGTCTTTGTTTTTACATGTAGTATCTGTAAGCAGAAACCTAAACAGTATGATTCTTGATGATCAGTTAGGTAGGATTTCCATTTGTCTGCTGGTATAGTGCTTAGGTTCTCTTGGATATTAAACTCCACAATGATTGGCAGTGTTTTAGTAGTTTCCGCTATCTTTGAAACCTGATTGATGAATGCGTTGTCAGGTAACACTGGTATTGAGTGGGTTAAACTAGGATAGAACCCTATATTGGTGAAACCTGAGGTACATAGGAAGGTTTTCTTTGTTGGCGATAGATTTAAGAACTTATATCTTTCCATGGTTGTGATCCCTGACTTCAGGAGTAGTTTGGATCCACATGTGATGGCTGTATATGCAGTGAGGTCCATTTCTTTGAGGCGATAAGGATTTTCAGCAAAGATTGAAGGTCCCGTAAGCTGGAGTAGCTGTACTGACGATGTTCCTGTTTTCCATTGATTAATGTCTGGTATTTTTTCTGCCTTATGAAAGAGGTGTCTGATACGAGCTAGGTATAGTAGTTGTAGTAGCTCTAGTTTACCTGTCTTTAGGAATGTGGAAACGCCTTCCCATGGGGGTCGGTTTTCTGTTAACCTGGTGACCTCTTCTAAGGCTGCTACTATGACAGCAGAGTGACTGACCGCTTTTAGCAGGCTTATAATATTGAGAGGGAAAGGATCACTAGCACACAAGTATCTCGAATATCCAGGGAACTGCAAGTAGAGTTCTTTTAGTCTTATGTAGTTTGCTGTAACTTTGGATGGGAATGAACTAAAGAGATCTTGCACCGTGTTGTTGAGTTTCATTCCTTTTCTTGAATGTATCAGGGAAGCTTGCTGAGCTGTGTTTAGTTTGCATAACTCTATTTGCTTAGCAGTATGATTTTTACAATTTTCTGTTTGAAAATCGTAGATATCGTGTAGGGCTGGAATGTTGGGTAGGGGGTAGCTAGGTAGTAGATGTCTGTTGTGGACTGTCTGGTAGTGTTGGAGAAAAGATGTATTCTGGATGGCTCCACACATTCTACATACGTGTGTGTGATGGATGTGTTTGCAGGTTATGTGATGCAGTGCTAAGGACAGTAAGGAAGGGAAGATTGATGAATGTTCTCCGCAGACAAAAATCGGTGAGAAGCTGTTGATCGCAAAAGATAAGACAGCTGGTACGGTTTTGGCTGATGCAGTGAGTCTTTGAATGGTTGCATGGTGAAATCATCGTTTGGTTGTATATGTCTATTTTCACGGAGGCGTCATACGCGCCTACTAATGTTTTTTCCTTATATTTTAGTGTTGAATGTAGTAGTACTTCAATCTGGAGGTTTTTATCCAAGGTAGAGAATGGATGTTGTGGGGCAAAGGGGCCCATAGCTTGGTGTCTGATTAGGTTCAGTGCATCATAGTTGCAGACTGAGCATCTTGTTTTGTTTTTATGGTTAAGGAAGTAGTGGGAGTGAGTGTGCTTATATTCGTCTGATATATGTTTTATCTCTAGATTTAATAATCTTTTCTGTTCATACACTGCAGTGTCGCCGGCAAAAATTGGTAGGGTCAACTCAATTAGGGTATTAGGTTTAGGAGATATAACGGTGGGGGTAGTTGCCTCGTCTGTAAATGGTTGATGGTGGGCATTATCATATTCTACTTGTGACTGAGCTACTTGGTCGTAAAACTGTTGGACAGTTTCGGTGTCTGATCGGAGCATTAATTCAAGTTCAACTGGGGTGAAGTCTAGACATAGGTTAGGGTCATTATTGATATTGAACTCTTGGTTAGTATCAGGGATTGAAATTTGTGGTAAATCCACTTCCGGTAATTCCGCATCCACTTCCGGTAATTCCGCAGGGGCGGGGTCTAGGTTTTGTGCAGGGAAGTTGAATTGTAGAGGACCATTAGGATCTAGATCCGGGTGTGCTGGTCCCTCCAGGGGAATATCCGGTAAATAGTCATCCATGAACTATAATATAGTTTGTTTAAATGGTTGGAAAGTATTTTTTTTTTTAATATGAAGAAAATAGAGAAAATTTTTTTGTGGACAGTATGCTTGTTTTGTTAATTTTTGAAAGGTTAACTTGTTTTGTTGTTAAAAAAAATGTTTAAAAGAATTGATTTTCTTATTTTAAGGCTTTAAAAGGGGACATTTTTATCTACATGTGGATTAAAAATCTTTTGAAATAAAATTTTTCTCTAATTGAGAGAAAGTGTATTTATTTTGTAGTTTCCGAAAATTTTGTGTTTTATAAAACGTTAGCATGGTGTAAATTTTGGAAATTGTGCTGCTGTAGATGTTTGGTTTGTTTACCATGGTTGACAAGGCAAAGTATTAATTAATAATTAACAGAAATTTTTGTTTTAAGAGAAAAATTTTAGTTTCAAAAGGTGGTTTTGCTTGGTTGTGAAAGTTTAATTTGTTTACAATGGTTGCCAAGACAAAGTATTAGATTTTAAGTTTTTAGAGTGCTGACGCAAATATGTTTATCTTGTAAAAGTTTAGATGGAGTGCTGAAGCAAAAAATGTTGATTTGTAAAAGGTGTTTTTCACTTTTAATTATTAATTTTTATTCTTACTTAGGATGTGTATCCTGCAAGCATGTGTCCAGGGAACTGAGAGCCTTGTGGTACAATATGAAAAATGAGGACAAAACAGCAATGTACAAGGTGATGTTAAAATTATTTAAATTTTACAGTTTTAATTTCTGGTTCTGCTTCAGAGTCTTCTGAATCAGAATCTTTTTT